>NC_089581.1:2394412-2693423 GCF_019320115.1 Miscanthus floridulus | reverse complement strand
GATCTTGCCAAGAAACTTTTGAAGAAATAGGCGGTTGGATGCATAACATGCGGTGTTGATAGCTTCCGGCCTTAAATCTTGTGGTGTGTTGTACTCATCACGCATTGTTCATGCAAGGGTGATTAGTGTCCAGTTCTTTTTCTCTACTACACCATTTTATTGAGGAGTGTAGGTTGTAGAGACCTCATGCTTGATCCCAACTTCATCACAATATGCTTCAATGTTTGTGTTGTTAAATTCTTTCCCATTGTCACTTCTTATCTTTTTTAGCTTCACTTCAAATTTATTTTGTGCTCTCTTGGCAAACTTATTGAAACATGCGGCCACTTTGGTCTTGTCATGAAGGAAGAACACCCAAGTGTATCTAGAGTAGTCATCAACTATCATAAGACAATAGAGATTACCTCCCAAACTCTTATAAGTTATTAGTCCAAATAGATCCATGTGAAGAAGTTCTAGCACTCTTGTTACTGGCATACAAGCTTTGGTTGGATGAGTATTAGCAACTTGCATACTAGCTTGACATGCACTACAAAGCTTGTCCTTCTTAAATTTCACATCCTTCAAACCTCTCACCAACTCATTCTTCATTAACTTCTTGAGTGAGCTCATCCCAACATGTGCAAGTCTTCTATGCCAAACCCACCCAAGTGATGTTTTGGTGAATAAGCATGTCTTCAAGTTTGCATCTTCGGAGGTGAAATCCACTAGATATAGGTTGTTGTATCTAAAGCCCTTGAATATAACTTGATCATCATCTTTCTTTGATACAACCACTTTCTTCTCGATGAATAAGCATTGAAAGCCAATATCACACAATTGTCCAACGGATAGCAAGTTGAAGCTCAATGAGGCAACATATAGCACATTTGATACTCAATGAGGCAACATATAGCACATTTGATATTAAGTGATCATTTAATATTGCAACTTTGCCCAACCCTTATACTTAGCCCTTTGAATTGTCACCAAATGTAATTATTTCTTGACCATCCACATCTTCATCTAGTGAGGTGAACATATGAGGATCACCGGTCATATGTTGAGTGCAACCACTATCAATAACCCAATGACTTCCACCGATCTTTAGTTCACCTACACACACAAGAGATCAAGCTTGTTGTTTAGGGACCCAAACTTGATGAGGGCCCTTGACTTTCTCAACTAGTGACTTAGCAACCCAAATTTGCTTAGGCCTATTCTTGTTTGGTGGACCTAAGAACATGACTTTCATCTTTCCACTAGAATCCTTTCTAAGCATGTAGTGAGCATTAAAAGCAAAAGGGTCTAGCATGCTTGGACAAGGGTTGTGGTGGTAGAGTTTCACACTCATGAGCAAAGTGACCTTCTTGTCTACACTCAAAGCATCTTTTTGACTTAGGCTTTGACTTGTGTTGTTGATGTTGAGGTTGAGCTTTCTTCTCTTGATTTGCCAAGAATCCAATATCACTTCTATCCATCTTCATCACGGTATTCATTAGTAGCTCACTTTAAAGATATTGACCTCTTGTGAACTTGCTCAAACCGGTCTTGAGATGTTCCTTCTCCAACTTGAGTTTCTTGTTTTCTTCTCTAAGTTCATCATGAGTTGATAGCCTCTCAAGATTCTTCTCTATCTTGAGCCTCTTGTTCTCTTCTCTAAGCATCTCATTCTCAAGAGCCATGTCATGATCATTGTCAATTGTCTCTAAGACAATTGTTGTTGGTGGTTGCTAGCTTTTCAAGATCTTTCTTAAGCTTCTCATTCTCATTCTTGAGCTTGACATAATCATCATAGTTGTCGGACTCAACCCCTTTCTTGCCTTTACTACTAGATACCTTGCTCAATGCTCTCTCAACAGCCTCAAGTCATCACATGGATGTGGGCTATATCAACTCTTAACATATTGTTAGTAGCATCATGCAGCTCATTGGAATAAATACTCATGAGAAAGCACTAGACTATCATGATTAACCTTGAGATTGGTATACTCTTCTTTTAGCAAGTTGTAACTAGTGATGAACTCATTGTGTATCTCCTCAAGTTTAGTCATGTTTTTCTCTAAGCTCCTTTTTTAGAGGTTTTGTGCTCCGTGAGGTAGATGACACAATTTTATTTTCTTCTCTAAGCTCCATCACTAGCTTTTTTGGCTATGTCATACTTTGCAAGAGTGAATCCATTCTCAAGTTCTAGCTTCTTATTTTTAGCTTTATCTTTCTAATGATTTTAGTGTATTGTTTTAGTACATTTGACAAGATCATCATAAGAAGGTGACTTCAAATCTTTTATCACTATCACTACCAATTCTCATCATCACTAGCATTGTCATCACCCACTACTATCATCATCATGTATACCTTCGTCATCTTGGCCGATGAGGCATAGGGGTGTGTAGAGGATGATGGCGGCGGTGGCGGTGGAGATAGTGAAGAACCAATCACAAAAGCGGCCACCTTCCCTTTCTCATTATCACTTTCACCATCGGATGAGCCACTTGTTGATTCAATGTTTGTGATCCAATCACCAATAATACAAGCCTTGCCATTCTTCTTCTTGTGATACTCCTACCATCTTTCTTCTTGTATGGCTTGTTCTTCTTCTCATCATCATCATCACTTGAGTCATCTTTCTTGCCCTTGTACTTGTCTTTCTTGGGCTTGGGGCATTAATGAGCTAGATGACCAAGTTCTTCATAATTGTAGCAATCCATTTTGGAGATGGGCTTCCTCTTGCTACTAGTGAAGAATTTCTTCTTCTTTCCATCAAATTTGACACAATTCTTGTTGAGCATTTTGAGCATCTTAGCGGTTCTTCTCATCATAAGACCAAGCCTTGCATCATCGATCTCATCATCACTTGAGCTATCATGATCAACTTTTGCTTTGCCCCTCTTCTCTTGGCTAGCCTTGAATGCCAAATCTTTCTTCTTGGTGGAAGAAGAGCCATCTTATGGAGTGATATGCATGTACATCTCATGTGCATTGATCTTCCCCAATATTTGAGTTGGCGTAGTGGTAGAAAGATCACCTTGATGAAGCACCATCATAATATGCCTATGCTTGTCAATGGGGAGGACACTCAAGATCTTTCTCACAACATTAGATGGTTGCATTTGAGTGAGTCCAAGCCCATTAACCTCCTCTATAAGAACATTCAAGCGAGAATATATTTCATTAGCATTTTCACTAGAAAGCATTTCAATGAATTAAGCTTCTTCATCACAAGGGGATAGCGTTCCTCACGCTCACTCTTGGTTCCCTCATGGAGCGCACAAATGTTCAACTATAGTGAATGGGCGTCTTTGTGGTTCCACACACGGTTAAAGACATCCTTGTAAAGACCTCTAAAAAGGGTGCTTCTAGCCTTTGCATTCCACTTCTTGTAGTGAACCTCATCACCTTGAAGATTGGTGGGATCCTTAGGTTTTGGGAAGCCTTGTGAGGTGGCTCTAAACACTCCAACATCTAAAGCCTCTATGTACGCCTCTATGCGAATTTTCCAATAAGGAAAATCATCTCTCTCAAAGATGGGAGGGGGTCCATCCCCGTGGGATATCTTGCTGTAGGTGGTTAAGCTTAATTTAAGGAGCATGAGGCTCCGATACCAATTGAAAGGATCAAGATGCCCAATAGGGGGGTGAATTGGGCTAATTCTAAATTTCTTGCAACAATTAAGCCCTACACTTAGCTCATTTCACCCTCTTATGCCTAAAAGTGTTTCTATTATTCTACCGCATAAAAGTTTTACACCCTAGGTTCTAATCCTACTCTAGGATGACAATTATAAGAATGTAAAGACATGAATTAAATTGCTCAAATATAAATGCTCAAAGTAAAAAGAGGGAGAGGAACACAGCGATGTTTTTCTAAGGTATTGGAGAGTCGCCACTCCTCACTAGTCCTCGTTGGAGCACCTGTGTAAGGGTGTAGCTTCCCCTTGATCCGCGCAAGGATCAAGTGCTCTCTACGGGCTGATTCTTTGACACTCCGTTATGATGAATCATCCACAATTGCTCACACCATGACTTAGGTCATCTACAAGGTTCGTCAGATGATCACCAACCTTTCAATCACCACCGAGCCGTCTAGGTGATGGCGATCACCAAGAGTAACAAGTACAAACTCTCACTTGACCAAGACAAGCCTAATGAGAAAGGTAGATGCACCATGCTACTCCCTATGCACTAATAAGGTCCTTAATCTTGGATTCTCAAATCTCAATCACCCCACTAGGCTCTTGCACTCCCTTGCACTTCAAAGGTGTTTCTCAACTAAACAAATGAGCAAGAGAGCTAAGTTGGATGAGTGGGAGATGTATCTATACCTCCCATTCAAAACATAAACATTGGGGGTCCAACTCAACATAATTCGAGCTGATCGGACGCGCAGGTCAGTGTACCGTGGCTACAGTGCGTGAGAGCCAGTCAAAGTTGAATCAGTGTCTGGTCAGCTGTCTCCCTGGACACCTCGTTGCTACAGTTGCAACTGGCTGCGTGTCCCATTACTTTTTGAATCAGTGTCTGGTCGTGACCAGTCCCTCTCTACCGAGTGAAAGAACTGACCAGACTCTCACTTCTACGTCCGGTCATCACCAGACTAGCGTCTGGACAACAATTTGACTCTCCATTCACTTCCAATTCTAAATCCTTTGGGAATGAAGTTAGTTCCACTTGATCTTTGGGCTATCCCTGAGCTACCTAGTGCTAAGTTTGACAAGTGTGCACCACACCTAACACGTTAGACTCACCTAGGTCAAGCTACTAGTTCATACCTCTCTTAATAGTATGGACAAAGGAAAAATAAAGTCCTAAACTACTCTAAGTGTCTCTCCAACGCCAAACAACTCTTAGGACTAGTCCGTCCTTAACCTTGCCGTTCATCCTTTGAAAACTAGAACGATTTCCATCAACAGGGGCATGAAATCCATAATTGCCCAATCAATCATCATTACCATGACCTAACTTAAATTGCCTCTAGAAAACACACGTTAGTGACAGTAATCTTGTGTCATCATTAATCACCAAAACCCAACTAGGAGCCTAGATGCTTTCATGTATGCTTCAAATGTTTTACCTATTTCAGACGCATGTTCCAAGTATTTTATCTAGATATTGCATATGTTGTTGTGGTTATACGCATATGTAGCAAACGTATGTTACAATTGTTTTAGTATGTTGCAGTAGGTGCTACTCGCCACATGCTTTGACTCGTGGGCACGTACGAGCTGCACGCACCCATCTAGCGCTGCATATCTCTGTCATGCGAACTAGATCCAACAGTCGGATGTGCAGTAATGAGCGATCCGTGCCCAGACGGATGAGCACTCCCTGGCCAAAATGCATGCATGCATGTAGAGCACCAGAGCGGGCTAGCACCCAACATACACAAAACTAGGTGCCCCTACACCACCAGGCTTGGTCCCCCAAGGTGGATCATGTAGCCTCTCTCTCTCGTATTGGGGTACACGTGATGTGCTCCATCTCTCTTGCATTGGGGAACGCGCGTTGTGCTCTCTCTCTCTCACACATTGGGGTACGCACGTTGTGCTCCCTCTCAGCTGGGCGGGGGCTCTCCTGGGCAGGCATAGCAGGAGGAGGAGGAGGCGGGGGCATAGCAGCACGAGGCAGGCGCAGTAGCATGCACAGGCGTTTAGACGCGCGTGTCCGTCCGGACATTCTGGCGCTAGCATGGCCCTTTGGTTTTCCTTCAGCATCCCATTAGCAAGCCTGATTACCTTTTTCGGTTGTCCTGGTGTGTCATTAGTTGCATTTTTTTTGCCAATTTCTCTCTATTGAACCATCCACTTCTATAGTTGGGTCAAATATGCTTTATTTTGTGATGTGGTGTAGAGTGAGTTGCTAGGTTGATTCTTAGTGGTTGTCATAGTGAAGTTGTGGTCATCATCAAAATTTCCATGCTAAAACCTATGAAGCGATATGTTTCAACCGAGTTGCTTGTTAGGTCGTATTCGACTGAGTAGGCTTAGTGTTGCGTACATGACAACCGGAGCTGATAGTGATGTGGAGTTGTTAGTTGGTTGAGCGTTAAACCGTGTTTTAAGATCAGATTCCACTAAAAAAATAGGCTCTTATTTGTCCTCTTACTTTTACCATGCTTTTGAAAGAAAATTACCATTGTAAGATCTAAAATAGGGACCACCATGTCTGTTTATTGTTTGAACTCATGCATTATCTTTTGTAGAATATCTGCTCCATGAAGAAAAAGGAAAAAAAAATATATATCCGATTCAATTGCCGATTTGATATACTCTGTTGTTCAGAACTTGTGTGGTTGTTTTTTTAAATGGTGAAAACCAGCCCTGCGCTTCTATTTATATTAGACAAATTCGGGAGAATGTTTAAAACTTCATTTCCATTTGTTCCGTCGAGAAGATAGAAGGAAGGCCGGCCCACGGGACGCAGGCCCAGAACAACCTTCCCAGCTCAGCGCGGTGGCCCCACTCACTCGTTTCGCCGCATCTGTGTGCGGTCCAACGCCCGGAAGAATTCAGCGTGCTGCCCTGCGCCCCTGCCTGCCTGCTTTGCTGTCGTGCTCGCGAGAGAGAGAGAGAGGAAAGAAAAAAAAAATCCGCCTCCGCCGCGGGAATCGGGTGGTCCAGAGGATGGGGGACGCCTACGCGAAGCGTGTGCTGCTCACCGCCGCCGGCGACGCCGTGTCCCGGGGGATCGCCTCTACTCTCGCCAAGCACGGCTGCAGGTAGCTGCCACCACTCCCCGTCCCCGCGCTTGTCGTCGCATGCGGCTCGGTTCTGATTCCGGTTGAAGATTGGTCTTATTGGGCGACGAGGGCGCGCTGGCCGCGACGGCGGAGGAGGCGCGGCGCTGCGGGGGCAGCGGAGGCGGAGGCGTCGAATTGGTGGGGCTGGACTTGGAAGCGTGCGGTGAGGCGGCGGCCGACGCGGCGGTGGATCGGGCCTGGCGCTGCTTCGCCGGACTGGATGCCTTCGTCAACTGCTACTCCTACGAGGGTATGAACGATTCGCATACAGACGTACTCGCCTGATGCCGTATGGACCATTGGTTTGCCTTTGCTTGTTTACCTTGAGCTCCTTGTTTATGCCACAGTAAAAATCGTGAACGGGGATGCTCGTGGACTGTGGATTGAATTGCTAACGCTTTCAATTTCACTACGGCTTTTAACCAAGCGCGCCCCTTTAGCAAAAAAAAAAAAAAAACTGTAGGAAACTGTGGGAGTGGGGACAATACAGGGTCCAGTGAACTGAATTTGCATCGTATATCATTGTTCAGAAATATCTCTGAACTGAACTACCCTGATAATTAAATTGATCCGTTACATAACTTGTGTCATATTACAGATATGTTGTCTTTTATTTTAATTGTCATGGGTCCACCATGTGAGATGTTGCATCCTAAACAAACCAGAGGCTCTAGTGGTATCGCTAGTCTGAATGTAGTCTTAACACTGAAAACACCAGAACGAAATGCCAGTTTTGTCCACATTTACGTCCTGCTTCAGCCGATTCTTTTTTTTAAATGTCCCATTACTGTGTGTGACCAGGGGAGGTGCAAGATTGTCTCAGTATAAGTGAAGATGAGTACAGGAAGACCATCAAAATAAATGTGATAACACCTTGGTTTCTTATGAAGGCGATCACAAAGCGATTCCAGGATACAAAATCTGGTGGATCTATTGTGTTCTTGACTCAGATTATTGGTGCTGAGAGAGGGTTATATCCAGGTGCTGCAGCATATGGTACAAGCTTAGGAGCTATTCACCAATTGGTCCGAGTAAGTATCCTTGTCTACTACTTGGACGTGTGCCCTTTCTATATGCTTATTATGCTGACAGCTGCTGTTCTGTCCAAATAAAACCCTGAAACTGATCATGTTGCAATGCTAAAAATTCCACATTGAAATGATCAACAAAGTTTGGACAAGTCAACTCTCATATGTCTATGAGTTTTTGCACCTTTAAATTGCACATAAAAACAGGAGGCAGTGGGTATGCAATTTGCCAAATCAGACATTACTAATTTCTCAATACTCCTTGATGCTACACATGCACACGAAAAATAGCATCTTCAATGGTGATTGTTTCAGGGACATGCAGGTTAATATATTTTTTTCCTTGTGTTCAGTTTAGTGCAACTGACCAAAGTACCAACCGAAGTACATATATGATATAATAAACGAATAGCTGGACCACACTAACATGGTAACAATTGGCTAAAGAAATTCAGACACCACCACCACCTCAGATGTACAACCTTGAATGTTCAGACAGTAGCAGCGGAGCAAAAGAAAGTAATAATACCAAAACCCTGAAAGGCTGAAACAACCCAGGCTCTTTATACAGCCAATCGATTCAAGGAGCTGCTGCTGAATTCCACAGCCCACATACCATTTGGGCCTTTTCAACAATCTGCATCCATTAGGTTTCTGAATTTCTGAAAACACCGCTCAGTTCATATATGCCAAGGTGGAAAGGATGATGGAATGGTACCCCTGATTGTTCAGCTCAGGAAAAGCTTTCATAGACAGCCACTGAGTATAGAGGATCACTGAGACAAATTCTTGCATGGGAACACTTCGATACTACTCTAGAACAGCAGCAGGGGGACCTCTTGCAAATCATGTCCTGGTGGGAGGAGGCTGTTATCGTATTGCCCCTAACAGAGTGGAGACGTTTCAACGGCATGGTCATATACACCTTTTGGAACCTCTGGAAAGAGAGAAACAGGCGCATATTCAACAACAACTCTGAATCAGTGATGCAAGTAGCAGCAAGGATCAAAGACATTGAGCAAAGAAGGAGAGCATTCGGCTAGAGGGGTTTAGCGTTTGGAGAGAGCCTATCCTTTTCCTGCTCCCCAGGGCGAGTTAACCCTGGTTTTGCTTGTATATGATTAACTCTTTTTACGCTCTTAATTGAAAGGCAGAGCTCCTGCCAATTTTTCAAAAAAAAAAAAAAGTATAGAGGATCACTGTCTGTGTCTTTCTCAGGGTTAACCTCTGTATTGTTCAGTCCCGTTTCGTCTTTTGATTGCTACAACCAATTCTTGTCAATCTGAATCTTGCCCCTGTTTCAGCTGTCTGCAATGGAGCTTGGCAAGCACAAGATTAGGGTTAACGCAGCCTGTCGCGGCCTGCATCTGCAGGACAAGTTCCCCATCTCTGTGGGTAAGGAGAAGGCTGAGAAGGCAACAGCGGAGGTGATGCCCCTACGGAGATGGCTGGATCCAGAGAAGGACCTAGCGTCCACAGTGCTGTACCTGGTCGGGGACGAGTCCCGGTACATGACGGGCACAACCATATTCGTGGACGGTGCTCAGTCCATCGTCCGGCCGCGCATGCGCTCCTTCATGTAGAGACGAGGACATGGCGGTAAATGAGGACTCGTCGTGGATCGTTTTGTCGCAACTCCGATCCTAGCGCCTGGCTCCTACGTTCTCGGCTCCTGCTGATCAGTTTTAGTATTCGCGAGTCTGGATCGTCAGTGAAAGTTCTGTCTGATTTTTTAGAGGATTTAGTTAAATATGTAGGTCATCGATCTCTTGGTTTTTGTTTATAAGTATGCTGCTGCATTGTAGAATTGTATGAATTAACAGCTCTTCCATGTTACATTGTCTCTATCTAGCTTAAACACTGAAACTTAGATCTATTACAACTATTGTTTGTTAATAACAATCCTTTGAGACATCTTAACATGGAAGTGTACCTTGTCCAATTCAACTGTCCTTGCTGCAATTCTGCTGGTTTCTTTTTGTCGGTTTTCAAATGAAAAATGTTCTGTCAGTTGGTAGCTTTCTGTCAGTTGTTTTAACTCTGGAAAAATGTATGCTCTTGTAATGAGTTCTGAATTGGTTTAACTCTGAATTGGTTTAAGTCTGTCAGTTCTGAAGGAAAAATGTCAGTTTTCAAATTGCTATTTAATAGATGGCCAATTTCAGTTAACATAAGGCCTAACAGTAACAACTATAAAATTTTAGTTAACAGGTGGCCAATTTCATTATAACTGAACCAGCAATAGATGCATTTCCAATCTCAGCAAGAGTATCAAATCTCAGCAAACAATTTGCAGATATATATTTATAGATGCATTTTCAGAAACAATTTTTTTTTTCAGAAAGATCAGTGCCATATACAGCAGCTACTCCTTACAAGGTATCCAAACAATTTTAGAACCAAATAAGGAGTCTCTGGTAAAAGGTTAACTTAGCCCTCACTAATTAGTTAGTTCAGTTTTCAACTTGCTTAATTTCCTTAAAAACACATAATTTAAAAAAGCATGTATACATGTCATTGATTTTGGGTACCAATTACATTTGCCGTCCACCTTCATATATCCACATGCTCTTACAACAACAAATAGAAAAGGAAAGATATTATAAACAAAATCACCAATGCATGCATCCACCTTTTAACTAGTGGATTCAAACATCACCCAGAGTGAACAGTTCACTAGCTAATATTAGCTATGAACTATGAGCCATGAGACCATTATTACCAATGGATTCGGTCAGGGATAATATAACTCGCGACTTTGATTTGCTTTATTTATTTAATTTATTTATGTTGTGCAAAACACATAATAAATATTTCTCAAATAAAAAAACAAAATAGGACGGGATAGCTGATAGCTCCAACTCTGACTGTTGGCTGGTGGTACTAAACTTCGGCACGCTTATTCAGTCGTTGTCGTCGTCGATGATTGATCTGCTCACTACTACGCTGCGCGGCGCTGGTATTTGGTGAGCACCACCACCAGCGGCGTCTTCCGGTGGAACGTGAGCGCGCCAGTCTCCTCCATGCTGACGTCCTCCGGCTTCATCCCCGCCGGCAGCGCCCAGTCGAAGCAGTAGAGCAGGTTGGCCAGGGTGAAGGTGACGTTGGTCTCGCCCATGGCTAGGCCCGGGCAGATCCGGCGGCCGGCCCCGAACGGTATCAGCTCGAAGTGCGAGCCGTAGTAGTCGACGTCGCTCCCCACGAAGCGGTCCGGGTTGAACTCCTCGGGCGCCGGCCAGCTCGCCGGGTCCCTGCCGATGGCCCACGCGTTGACGAACACGCGCGTGTTGGCCGGCACGTCGTAGCCGCAGATGGTGGTGTCCCGCATCGTCTCCCGAGGCACCAGCAGCGTCGCCGGCGGGTGCAGCCGCAGCGTCTCCTTGACCACCATCTTGAGGTACGGGATCTTGGCGGCGTCTTCGGAGTCGACGCGCGGCTTGTTGTCGCCCACGGCGGCCCGCACCTGGGCCTGCGCCTTCCTCAGCACCTGCGGCTTGCGCATCAGCTCCGACATGGCCCACAGGATGGTGACCGAGCTGGTGTCGATGGCGCCGATGAAGGTGTCGAGGACGATGGCCTTGACGTGGTCCCTGGTGAAGCGGAGCGTGCCGTCGTGCTCCTTGCACAGGTTGATGAGGACGTCGACGAGGTCGCCGCCGTTTTCGGGCACGGGGCGCGCCGGGTCCACGTGTGTTAGATGATCTACCGTTTGTTTGTGTGAACACACAGTAAGAGAACGTGGCATTAAAGGCTCAAGCACCGAACGGCTCATCTGTTGGACTATAGCCACATATAGAAATAGGCGCATAAGTCAATCTTGCTGTGTTATCTGGTTACTGTTGCAGCATAGACGCTGTACTGGGACTAGATATATAGAGTTGTATATATAGTTTGTCACTGCAATTTAACAAAGAGAGTTTAGATTTGACATCTCCTATACAGGGCTCTGCCAACGCGGGTGCTTATACTGTGTGGGCTCTCTCTTCTTCAACCTCTAGCCATAGTATGTGTGGTCGGATAGCCTCGGTCGTGCTCGGCCGTGGTCGACAAGACTGATGAGTGGTCGACTCACCTGAGCCGGTGATCCTGTGGCTAACAAGTGGTATCAGAGCCATACAAAGCGCCATCGTCGGACTAACCACTGACGATGACGAACGATTCGGAGATGGGCGACAACAGTGGCACTGCTGTGGCTGCCCAACCACAACCGGAGGTCGTTGTTCGCACGGTGCGAGAGGTCAGTAGCACAACTTGGCCGACGCTGACTCGCACCAACTATGAAGAGTGGTTGGTGATCATGAAGGTCAAGCTCAGAGCCCGACGACTCTAGAATGCTGTTGACAAGGGCATAGATAATGGAGAATATGACATATCAGCGTTGGAGGCTATCCTCACTGCTGTACCGGCGGAGTACAGGGAACCATAGGCGTGGGAGGCTATTACGGCGATGCGCGTCGGTTCCGACCGCGCAAAGAAGGCGATGGTTCAGCTTCTGAAGCAGGAGTACGTCAACCTCAAGTTCAAGGATGATGAAACGATGGAGGACTTCTCCCTCCACCTACAGACGCTCATCAGCAAGTTGAAGAGCTACGACGTCACCATCGATGAAGAGGAGGCAATCTCCAAGTACCTCCACTCCGTGCTGGTAAAGTACATCCAGATCGCTCTCTCTATAGAGATGATGCTGGACTTGTCCACTCTCACCATTAAGGATGTGACAGGTCGTCTACGGGCAGTAGACAAACGCCTGGAGCAGACGACAGCAACGAAGGACAGCGGCAAACTGCTGCTGACGGAAAAGGAGTGAGCTGCTTGGAGGAACTCCAGGAAAGCAGCGTCCTCCAGCCATAGTGGAGATGGCAAGCGCCGCGGCAAGGCTTCTTCAGAGAAAAAGAAGCAGGTCGACCCCAATGCCTGTCGGCGCTACGGAAAGACGGGCCATTGGGCACGAGAGTGCCCAAATCACAAGCAGGAGAAGAAGGCTGAGGTTCATCTGGCACAAGTTGATAATGATGATGAAGCCACTATCCTGATGATGACGTTCTGTGCACTGCACGACGTCGAGGTCGAGGAGAAGGAAGAGGTGACAATGGTGGAAGGACCTAGGAAGGTCCTGAAGACTATCAACCTCGACGAACCACGTGTCCAAGTCCACCTCGGACATATGGGTGCCGACCAGGAGCAGCAATGCTATCTAGACTCTGGCGCCAGGAACCACATGACAGGCTCCAAGGCATCCTTCTACAAGCTCGACGACGATGTTATCGGTATGGTAAAGTTTAGTGATGGCTCAAGGGCGGCAATCCAAGGGCGCGACACCATCATCTTCAGGTGAAAGAATGGGGAGCACTACGCGCTAACAGATGTATATTATATCCCACAGCTACGTTCAAGCATCATCAGCATTGGTCAGCTGGATGAGCGCGGTAGCGAGGTACTAATCAAGGACGGAGTCCTTAGGATCAGGGACCGAGAGCAGCGACTTCTTGCCAAGGTGAAGAGGCCCCTAAATCAGTTGTACCTGCTCGACCTAAAGGTAGAGCAGCCAATATGCCTGGCAGCAAAGCACACCGAGGAGCCGTGGCTGTGGCATGCCCGGTTCAGACATCTCAGCTTCGACACACTTAGTCGGCTGGAGAAGATGGTCCGAGGGCTACCCCACATCAAGCACGGAGGCGAGCTATATGACAGCTGCCTGATCGGGAAGCAGAGGAGGCTACCGTTCCCAAAGGCGGTCAAGTATCATGTGAAAGATGCTCTCGAGCTCGTCCATGGTGACCTCTAAGGCCGATCACACTAGCTACAAATGGTGATTAGCAGTACTTCCTCCTACTCGTGGATGATTGTAATCGCTACATGTGGCTGCAACTCTTGACGAGCAAGGACGAAGCGACGGCGGTGATTAAGAAGTTCAAGATGCGCGTGGAGGCCGAGATTGGTAAGAAGCTCCACGTGTTGAGGACTGATCGCGGCGGCGAATTCACTTCGGTGAAGTTCGCTGCGTACTGCGTGGATTAGGGTGTGGTGCGACACCACACCGCGTCATACTCGCCACAACAGAATGGCGTGGTGGAAAGACGGAACTAGATGGTGGTCAGCATAGCTCGATCCATGATGAAGGCCAAAGGCATGCCGACAAGGTTCTGGGGTGAGGAGGTGACCACGGTGGTGTTTATCCTCAACCGCGCTCCGACCAAGGCCCTGATGGGCAAAACACCATTTGAAGCTTGGTATGGGTGCAAGCCGAGCGTGTCCTTCCTCTAGACATTCGGCTGCATCGGCCACATCAGGAAGACAAAGCCGATCCTCACCAAGCTATAGGACAGGAGCACACTGATGGTGTTCCTAGGCTATGCAAAGGGTACCAAGGCGTACCGGCTCTATGACCCACGCGGAGACAAGGTACTTGTCTCACGTGGCGTCGTGTTCGACGAGAAGATGGCTTGGGACTGGACTAGTCTGAGCATGGGGGAAGCTGGCGGCTTCACCAGCACCTTCGTTGTCGAGCACCTGGTCATCCACAGTGGTGGAGACGCTGGGGAAGAGGTGCCGAGCACTCCAGTGGTAGAGCCGAGCACTCCTAGGGCAGTGCTGAGTACTTCGGGAGGGATACTGAGCACGCCAGGAGTGGTGCCAGGAGGTTCTGCAGTGGTGGCGACCACTCCAGGACGGGTGCCGAGCACTCCCGTGGTGGAGCCAAGAGGTCTTACAGTGGTGCCGACCACTCCAAGACTAAGGCTGAGTACTCCTACAATGGTGCCGAGCACTGTAGGAGTAGTGACGAACTGTTAGAAGTAGTGCCGAACACTACAACCGGGGTGTCGAGCACTCCAGGTGCTGTGCCGAGCACTACGGCGGAACAGGGAACTCCATCAACACTGATCGAGTTCGCCTCACCTCCAAATGATATCACAGAGTTTGTGGATGCCTTCCACGAAGGTGAGGAGGTGCGGTTTCGCATGCTGGACAACATCATCGGCAGCACAGGGCCCTCAGGCCTGGCTGGTAGGCTACTCAATGATCAAGAGCTACTGCTCGTTAGTGCAGAGGAACCACCCACGTTCGCACTGGCCGAGCATGACAAAAACTGGCGACAGGCGATGCTGGAGGAGATGAAGGCGATCGAGAAAAATGAGACATGGTAGCTCGTCGATCCACCTCTAGGATGCCATCCGATCAGCCTAAAGTGAGTGTATAAGGTCAAGCGGGACGAGCTCGGCGCCATTGTCAAGCACAAGGCATGCCTCGTCACCCGAGGCTTTGTTCAACATGAGGGCATAGACTTCGAGGTGGTCTTTGCGCCAGTAGCACGCATGGAGTCTGTCCATTTGCTACTAGCCTTGGCAGCAGCAAAGGACTGGCACGTCCATCACTTGGACGTTAAATCAGCCTTCCTCAACGGCGAGCTGGCAGAGACGGTCTTCGTCAGGCAACCTCCAGGTTTCGCCGTCAAGGGAGAGGAGCATAGAGTGCTCTGACTGCACAAGGTGCTCTATGGGCTACGGGAGGCCCCATGAGCATGGAACACCAAGCTTGACGCCACGCTGGGTGAGCTTGGGTTTCAACAGTGCACAACCGAGCACGCGCTCTACACGCGGTGATGGGGGAAGGAGGAGCTCATCATCAGCGTGTATGTGGACAACTTGATCGTCACCAGCGCGCACATGGAGGACATCAACAGCTTCAAGTGTGAGATGGTGGCTCATTTTCGAATGAGCGATCTCGTCGTACTCTCCTACTACCTCGGCATCGAGGTGAGATAGGGGAAGGAGGAACTTACACTCGGTCAGAGCGCGTATGCCTCGAAGCTATTGGAGCGGAGCGGCATGGCTGAGTGCAAGCCATGCGTGACTCCGATGGAGGAGCGGCTAAAGCTAACAAAGGCCAGCACCACGGCGAAGGTGGATGCAACACTCTACCAGAGCATCATCGTCGGTCTATGCTACCTAGTCCACATGAGGCTAGACATTATGTTCGCCGTGGGCTACGTCAGTCGCTTCATGGAGGATCCCAGAGAGGATAACTAGGCTGTGGTGAAGCGGCTACTATGCTACGTCAAGGGGATGGTAGATTATGGGATCATCTTCCCAAAGACCAGCGGGAGTAGGCTGCAGCTCACTGTGTTTAGCGATGCAGATATGGTAGAGGACATCGACGGACGATAGAGCACCTCTAGCGTGCTCGTCTTCCTTGGGTCGGCTCTAATTTTATGGCTGTCGCTGAAACAGAAGGTGGTGGCGCTATCTACATGTGAGGCAGAGTACATAGCGACGGCCACAATGGCGTGCCAAGTTGTGTGGCTGCATCGGCTGCTGGGTGAGCTAACCGGTGTGGAAGCTTACCCACCAGCACTGATGGTGGATAACCAGCCTGCCATCGCCCTCGTGAAGAATCTGGTTCTACACGACCAGAGCAAAACATCGATGTGAAGTTCCACTTTCTTAGGGACTATGTCGATGGAGGGCAGATCATCATCGAGTTTGTCAAAACTAGTTAGCAACTCGCGGACGTCCTCATCAAGCCGCTCGGACGCCTTCGACTCACGGAGCTGAAGGAGATGATCGGCATGGAGGGGGTACAAGGGATAGCAGTAGGATTAGGGAAAGAATTGCTAGATAATCTACTGCTTTCTTGTGTGAACACACAACTAGGGAAGGCGGCACCAAAAAAGCTCCTTGATGTGGTACTGTAGCCGCTGTAGAGGCAGACGTCGAATGGCTCACCTACAGGACTATAGCCACATGCAGGGATAGACGTATAAGTCAGTCCTGCTGTGTTATCTAGTTATTGTTGCAGCATAGGCGCTTTACTAGGATTAGATGGATAGAGTTGTATATATAGTTTGCCACTGCAACTCAACAAAGACAGTTCAGATTTGCCATGTCCTATACAGGGCTCCGGCCAACGCTGGTGCTTGTACTATGTGTGTATGCTCTGTTCTCCCTCTTCTTCAACCTCTAGCCATAGTGTGTGTGGTCGGACAGCCTCGGTCGTGCTCGGCCATGGTCGGCAAGATTGGTGAGTGGTCGACTCACCTAAGCTGGTGATCCTGTGGGCTAACAATGTGCTGGTCAATGACCTTCTCGAAGAAGACATCGAGCTCGTTGAAGATGCGCTCGTGGCGGGTGAGGAAGCCCGTGAGGTGGTCGGCGAGGCGACCGACGACATTAGGGAAGAAGTCCTCGATGGAGAAGCTGGCCATCATGTCCATGGTGTCATCCAGCACATGCTAGAAGTGCTCCTTGTGCGCGAACTGCTTGGAGGTGTAGATGTTCCCGAACGTGGCGGTGCAGATGATGTCGTCGGTGAGGGCAAAAATGTGGTCGTTGAGGACGATGGGGGCCTTGGACACGGCAGCACGGTCGAGGTTGGCGATGAGCCTATCCATCTCCTGCTTGCGCGTGTAGCAGGTGGCCTTGACGCGGCGATGCTGAGGAGCTCGAGCACGAAGAGCTTGCGCATCTCGCGCCAGTACTCGATGTAGGGCGCGAAGTCGATGTTTTTGAGGTCGTAGGAGAAGCGCTTGGGCCTTGGCGATGCAGGGCGGCTACAGCAGTCGATGTCGTGCACCTTGATCACCTCCTGGGACCGCCTCCGCGCTGGACACCACCACCATCGGCACTGTGCCCAGCTGTAGCTGCATCACGGGGCCATACCGCCACGCCAGCTCATGGAGGTTCTTGTGTGGCAGTGGGCCCAGCAGGTGCAGGTTGCCTAGGATCGGCAGCTGCGCGGGGCCCGATAGTAGTCATGGCACCCTATCCTTGCCGCTCCTGCTCCTGTTTCTGCTCCTGCTGGTGAGGAGGTAGGACACCAGCAACACAGGGCGGAGGGCCAGGAGGCCCATCTGCCATTGCTGTGGCACGCTGCCGCCGAGGAGCTAGGAGGGGAGCAGTGGGGTGGTGGTGGCCATTGTTGCCCGAGCCCCTTAGGGTGTGGGCGACGACTGTGGAGTGTCAAGTGTGAGCTGCTTCTCTTTGCTTTGCTTCACTTTGCTGGCCGATTCATGGGCATAATCAGTAGCGAAGTTGAAGAAAATTGAGGGGGGTGCAACAAAAAAACCGAGTGATTAAGAAATCTACGTCCTTGCATTTTTGAAATGATGAACCATGGTGTTATTTTTGACTTTCGTCGTCTCTTCTTTCTCCACGTGACAAATAAGGCAATTATTCATAAATTTAGGATATGTCTAGGTGACATTCAGTTGTTTTGGACTCTCCTGTCAACTGAATTTTTCCCCATGCACTTACATCGTCTTCTGGTTATATTTACACTGTCTTATTGCTATATTTACAATGATTTATTCAGTATAATTTATTGAACAGAGTGATATAATTTGGGAATAACACAAATATATACCAAAATTTTCAAAAAAAATACAATTTTTTTCTATGAATTTCAGATATCAGACAAATATATATCAAATTGTTCACAAATATCATCAAATTTTTCACAAACTTACAAATTTACAAATTTTTTTATAGTGAGAAGTGTGCATGACGAACTGCATGCGACGTGTCCTGGATCGGATCTCCTGCGTGCACGCGCCCAGCCAGCAGGCATGGCGGCCGCTGCTCCACTTTGGCCACGTACTACGTGCGCACAGATGATGAATGCATACACCTAACAATGGCGGACGCATCGGACGGCCTCGGCCATCGGCCGACGGCAACGAACGGTCCAAAAATCAGTTGATACAAGCTCCTAAATTAACCGGTTGATAGATAGCAATACTGTAAATTTATCACCAATGTGATTGCGTAAAGTTGTTTTCACAATCATTATGCCTGAAAAAAAATCCTCTCAACTATCTATCACGTTTTTAGTCTCCACCATTCTCTGAGAATCTTGCTTGTAATTCTCGGCATTATTGGCACTATCAGTCAGGCTCTGGTGTTGTTTTGGATGGAAAACTGTTCCATCAGCCTAATAAAAGAACATATAAATTTGTACTCAAACACATATAGCTAGCCTAACACTGTAGACCATTGTAAAAGTAAAACAATAACCAGTTATAGCTTTATGCCCGCATTGGAACGCAGGAATTTCGTAGAAAGTGTATAATAATTTTAGAAACAGTTTATTTTTCACAGGAAAAATTTAGCAACGAAAATAAATCTAGTATTCCAAAGGGACCTAATTTGTACATAAAATCAGATTAATTAAGAAAGACAAAAAAAGGCATGGCTGCATGGGAGCATCTAATTTAGTTTCATACCGGCTTAAATCCTTGATGCTTGTTGGGTGTTGGCCTGTTGGGTAGCCAGAGCACTCCAGCGACGAAGCCAGTCCTAGGCTCGTAGCTAGATAGCTGCGGCCTGTAGAGTAGCCGGCCTCCGGGTGACGCCGTGACGGCAATCTTCGCTGGATGCGCAAGAGCGAGGCAAGGGCACCGTTGGCCTGCAAAACCTAGAAGCCGAGAGGACGAAACGACGCGAACTTGCTGAAACGGAACGACGGAAGATGGAACGACGTATCACAATAACAGCCGAAGGTTACGAGAAACAATCGATCTTGCAGTTCCAGGCCTTCCTTAATCGAAGTTGCGGGTTGGGCCGCTGGGCTATGGGGGTGCAGTCTATTGGACTTTGGGGGTGCATAAAGGGTCAAAATCTGAGTATTGTAACTTGAAAAGAAAAATCAGGGTGATGCATCTGCACCCACGGTCAATAATTGGGCTTCGCCCCTAGGCATAATATAGTAGTAAGGAGCTCGCAGGCTCGCAGGCTCTAGGATGGTTGGGGTTGTGGTTGGTACGGTGTTGGTGCGACGACGAGCACATGCATGGAACACTGATCTCAAAAAGGATCTAGGATTCGACAGAGATAGTCTGAATTTTGGCAAGATTCGTCCATTTTAGTTAGGTCTAAAATGAAATTTGTGTTTCAAATCTTGAAAATTCAACGAAATTGAGTCTGAAATTGGACCAAAATTTCCCGAAATTTGTCCATTTTGGTTCGGACCAAATTTTTTCCCAAAATGAATCCCAGAACTTTTCAAGTGGTAGTTGGGGATCCATTTGCCGATCGAGTCCATTCATGCTACTGCTTCATCTGCATCTGCATCCTGCATGCATACCCGTCAAAATCGGATCGCGTGGCAGAGCAAGGATGTGATAGAAACATTACGGGATCACTAGCTATAGATCTAGCATGCGTACTTACATTTGGAATAAATAGCGAGTCCTAAAAGGTATACTAGTACATGATTAACAGATAGAGTGAGAGAGAGAGAGAGGTTGAGGAGGTGCAAACCATCGGCCGCCTTCGTAGAAGATGAGCTGGCCATGGGGTTGCTTGATGGTGGTGCGGTGAAGCCCAGCGGCGAAGGCGCTGTCGCGATGGTGGCGGTGCAGAGGCGGCGGTGGCCGGTGGCGGAGCTTCTTGTCGCTGGCAACGCCCCCTCTCTAGATCGGCTAGGGTTTAGGGATTGTAGGTGGGGTGTCTGACAGCTCAGGTGAACCTTGTGCCTTGTGCCCCGACCCTCACCTCTCTTTTTATGGTGCTGTGCGACGGGGGGCCACCAACCATGGAACGGTTGGGCGCCCCCAATCAGGGCGCGGATCCAAGGGCCCAATTAGCCGTTGGGCCAATTGGTGGAGATCATCTAACCGAATGCTACTAGATTATATTAAAAAATATTAATATTTATTTTATATAAAATAAATGGCAGCTAATAGATATATTTTTTATAGTATTACTATGAGTAATTTTTTTTTGCATTAGGGAATGGTTTGCATTTGCCTTCTCCCCTACAGATAGAAACCACTACCCTAGCCAACTTTTTCCCCTGCATGCAGAACCACTATCCCAGTCATGAAAAAATCAGTTAGGGAAAGTACTCAATGCCATCAACAATGGTCTTTCCCGTCAGTTCCTGTCAGAGATATGCCGTCAGGGAGTAAGAGGATGAGCAAATTTGTGGATAATAAGAGCCACCATGGGCATGCTTAGATAATAGAAGAGGAGGATTTTTGCCTCTTGCGTGTGTGTTGTGTTCGTAAGTCTACGCCGATATTTTCATTTGATTCTTAGACGCGTAGGCTAGGGCATAGGAGTGGAGGCGTGGGCTAATTTGATTCGGGTGCACGACTAGCCTCCTAACGGTGTGTTAGGCTTTCCTCTCGGTATAGCACGAATGCGAAGAAAGGTGAGGCTCTTGTGACAAAGGGGTGCGAGTCGACGGGAGTGCTCTCATTTGTAGGAGAAAAATTGGTATGGAGCAGTGAACAAACAGATCTATTTGGAATTAGGGTAGGTAAACAATCAAGATATGTATCCATTGTAACATGACGACCGAGTTCAGCTCTACAACCCAAATAATATGTGCTATAGTCACAAAACAACGCATTCAACTACTGGCCCCAACACAACATAACAACAATCGTTTATATCATAACTGAATGCACAATTTTATCTAAGCCTACCTACTACATGAACACTGAACTCCATTTCGCAGCACGAGGCGTTCACTTGACAGAAAAAACACACTAGTGAGGATTCATGATGCATATTAGCGACAGAGAAAACAAGAGTCTCTAATTTACATGATGGACAACCTTAGTGATGTGTTATTCCATACCTCTGATATCATACATTAGTGTAATGGTTATTGAAAAAGAAATCGTCTATGATATTCAACACTAGATATAATCACTGAACAAGCAATGACTGGCTTGGTGGGGCAATGGCGTTGGACAGGCAGGTGATCGATCAACCTTGCTAGCTAGCTAGTGAGCAATCAAGGCGCAGGGCATGCGGTCAGTTAAAGCCCTTGTATTAACTTAACATGTTTCTAATATAAGGATGTACACTAGTGATGGGGCATGAGAGAGTGTGTCCTTGACACAATTTCGAATGAGAGGCGTGAAAAAACTTCATGGTCACTGATAAAATACCAGTCTCTGAAGCATACAAAAATAATAGACATGGAATAAATTTCACGAGTCTCTAAAAATGTACCCATCTCTGATTGGTACCACACAAAGGTAGACTTGAAAGGGGTGTGTCTCTAAAATATTCAGAGACGGTTACTAAATAGGCAAGTCTCTACTATGCACTCATTAGACACGGATATGGTTGTTGTGGGGATCTGGGCAATACATGTGATGGATAGATGCATCTCTAATCCTACATATGTGATGTTTCTCATTTTCATGCCACCAATGTATCCATCTTCTTTGTGCGTTTCTATGTTTCTGCATGATTGGTTGCATCAAGGTGTGTACTTGAACATGGTGCAAGTCATAGTTGCGATAGAGGTTATGATGCTCACTCGACAGCTGCCAAACTTCACTAAAACACGCTATAACCATGTCGTTAGCACTCCGTTTGTGAACTGGGGTTTAGGGCGATGAACTCATCTTGGCATACTTGTATCTTTTCACCTAGTCATTTGTTGGTCACGCCGATTGCTTCACAAGATAGCTGGTGGCGTGGACCTTAGGTTAGTGAGGTTGGTCGACCCTTAGCCGCAATGTTTGGTGGCCTTAGCGTCGCTTCAAAATTCATGCAAACACATCGTTCGACCGATTGGCTCCGTGGGCATGGTCACCATGCGCTGCTGTTGCCTGGCCATTCATGGTCATGGCCGCATCGTGGACCAGTCTTGTTGGCTACCTACCGCGCGCTGAGCTAGGCTGGCCACGATCGTGTTTTGCAGGGCCGGGCTAGCCACTGGGCTGCTATTGCATGGCCCTCGTGAGCACGTGGTTGGTCACGATGAGCGCGAGCTAGGTCAGTGCCATGGCGGCTGCCATGTG
The DNA here is from genome assembly GCF_019320115.1 of Miscanthus floridulus. Classification (NCBI taxonomy): domain Eukaryota; kingdom Viridiplantae; phylum Streptophyta; class Magnoliopsida; order Poales; family Poaceae; genus Miscanthus; species Miscanthus floridulus. The sequence continues at coordinate 2,670,917 of NC_089581.1, read as the reverse complement.
GTCGGCATGGCGCCCACCTTGCCGCTTAATCCAGCTACCACGTCGTGATCTGGCATGCCTTCTGTTCACTGTATCTGAGTTGATGACCCCGGTCGCTGTGGCGAGGGTGATGCCCCTCTGCCTCGCTTGTCCCCGCTAGCCGGCACCGATGAGACCAATCGAGCTTGGCTGCTCTAACACTAACGCGTCGCGCCAAGCACCCATGTCGCGTTACCTAGGCGCAAGTACTCACACTATCACCACTGGTTGGAGCTGCCCTGCCTTAACTTGCTCGGCTCGCTCGGGCGCACGCTCCATGGCCGCCCATGCGCTTGACCGCTGCCTCTCCATCCCTTGATTCTCTTAGCCAGAGCTTCTCGGTCCGATTCCTCGTAGTTGTGCGTAGTCTGGGGAGTCGGCTAGCCAGTCAATTCCTATCAAGGCCCTACCGTGCCTCAGCATGGTCGAGCTTGGCATTTTCGTAGTCGCTAGTTGTCTCTTCACCATGGATGATACAATTAGGGGAAAGGCCCATAGGGCTGGTAGAAGTTCAATTACTTGCAGCCGAGAACTCGTCTTGACCTTCTCTAGCTAGTGCTCATGTCCTTCTGGCTAGGGACCTCACCGGAGATGTGGTGACGTGCCAATATCCGGTCAGAGCACCACCGCCACATCAGCTCGCACGTGTCCAGCGCTGCGGGGGCCGTCTCTGACTTCACCACCACCTCGACCATGTTCATTGTAAGCTGCTGATGCTCAATCACCCCCTGTTAGTCTGTTAATTATGTTAGCTCGCCAGACCGCTCACACCACCATGGGTAGCGCTGTAGAAGTCGTCGTTTAACTCCTAATCGCCGCCCAGGGTTTTGTCTTGGCTCCACGGCGCTCGTCGGCTCGATTGTGGGGCTGGTGTTTTGTTTCGGTGGTCGAAGTATGCCCGCTGCGTTTGGCCGTAGTCATGCCGTCATGCGCAGGCCGCTAGGGACCTTCCCATGGTGAAGCCGGCAACATTCAGGGGCCCATTTGCAAATATGATGACTAGGAGAATAGTGTGTAGGGAGGTTGTGCTATTACTAAGAAGAATAGGGTCTCTTTTGCAAGATGGTGCGCACGTGCGGGCTCCCCGCCATGGGACGCTTGCTGGGCCGACTTGCCATGCGTGGTCGCGCCTCGCGCTAGGCCGAGTGGGCCGCGGGGCCCTTTTCGTTTTCCAAGGAATTAGAAAAGGTTTTCGAAAACAAATTATGAGCTAGTTTTTGTTATTTAGATATGAAATAATTTAGGGATCTAAAAATAGTGAAACCAATTTTGTTAGGATCCTAAAATTATGATCTATCTGCTAGTATATTTTGTTCACATATTTTTATAATATTCTTAGAAGCTATATAATTAATTTGAGATACTTAATATTGTCAAAATATAAATTTGTAGGAATTGTTGTGATAAATTAGTGATAGTGTTGGTTATACATTTTTTATAGTAGATTCCTAACAATATTAGGTGCTCACTATAATTTTTGTAGCTCATAGGAATTAGTTTGTTAAGGTAACTAAATGAGTCCTAGTTCAAATATATATGTATTTAATTAATAAAGAAACACATCAGGATTTTATAACTAAAACATTGTGGGAAATTAACGCCTAGTTCGACAACCTAGATACGTGGCCTAGTACGTTAATCATCAGAACTAGCTCGTTAGCTTGTGAGGTGTAATCGTATTTTAAGAGTTGTGATTGCCGTTGATTATTTACGTCCCTGCGTTGCATCCACGTATTTCATGATAGGAGCGATGTTGGATCGCGGAGTCATCGGGAGTAACAGAAGTAGATGGTGATTTGACGATCATGCCACCATGATGGAAAGCTAACTTTTGGTTATACCTTACCTAGGCAAGCTCCGGTGCATAACCCCTACTTTTCTGCACTTTATATTATGTTTGTGCATTAAGTTTTAAGGAGTTGAATGAAACCCACTTGCATATATATATCTTTATCCTATGAGTCTTACTAGTATGATAGGACCATGTAGATTGCTATGCTATAGGACTCCGGTAGAAGTCGAGTGATTACGTGTCACTCACGAGAGATAGGAAAGATATTATTATTGCTATTATATTATTATCACTTGGAAAATATATATGAATGATAATTGAAGACTAGGCAGAATGGTACTTTGGATCTAGACCTGGTTTGGCATTCGAGCGAGGCTCGGATTGCATATGTTCCGCCTATATCAGTTAAGGACCGGCCGTTGCATTGGGTTCTCGGTAGGTCACAGACTTATTATCATGAGCACATACTTATTTATAGGAGCAGGGAAGGCTCGTTACTCTCTTGTTGTGGGTTCTGGCTCTTTCCGAACCGACTGATTGGAGGCAGGGATGGTGGAAGTCTAAACACCACTCTGAGTCTAGAACTCAGGAGTGGGGGCTTGGAGTCCAAGTTTGGATGGGGACCTATACCCCTCGACAGAAGAGTGGTGGGTTGGTCCTGCATGTGCTAGGGGTACAAGCGGGACATGTGTTTTGAGGTACCTAGCTGGGCACATTGATTTAAGAATCACTGGGTAATCTGGTATGACTTGTCTATAGTCTAGCACCGTAGTAAGAACTGGAAGATGAAAGATGGTAAAAATGATCCTGATTGCTTACCACTTGCTTTAAAGTATCCCAGGTGCTTACATAGAATAGTTAGTTAATGAACTAATGATGACTGCTAATAAAATTAAATATAAGGACGTACATTTAGTAATGCTCCTGCAGATGCAATGAACCCACAAGTCAGATAGCCTTGCATACCTTTGGAGTCTTTTCTTTCCTCCTAATGGATAAGTCTTGCGGAGTACAATTGAGTACTCAGGGTTTCTTCTACCCTATTGCAGGTGACAGGAACATGTGGAGCTGACACTTATGTGTGGAAACCTCCTGGTGGGCTCAGCGAGGATTTCCTTTACATTGCGGACATAGAGTTTCTTTGAAACTTCCACCCAAAATGTTTTACAATGGAAGAACTTATAACCTGTATGATGTATATAACGGATCATCATGTTAATGTTAAACTTGTTATTTTTTATTTTATTTCTGCTGAAACTCTGATAACATGATTATATTCCACTGATTATAAACAATAAATATTATACTCTAATGTTGCATAAAAAGTGATGTAAGAAATGGCTAAATGTTGTAAGCTTTATTCTCTCATTTGTGATCCTGATGGAAAAATGTGGATTTTTGGGTTCTCCCTTGGGGTGTGCTCGATGGAGCTGTATAATTTAGTGTCCTCCCTTGAATACTTAGTGTCTAATAAGACAAGTACTCCTAGGAGACATTAGATTAGGTGGTTTTGCCATAGGTGGTATCAGAGCATAAATAAGGAAATAAAGCTTTGGAACCTATTTCTAAATTAAAACTTGACAACAAATTCTTTTCAAAAAGTTAGGATGTTGCATGCAAAGTTATATAAGTAGCCCTATTACTATGGTTATGTATCCACTACAGGGAGAGAATGATGTGCCAAAAATCTAAGAACGGTTGCCCTATATGTTGGCAACAATAGAAGGATGTATAGGACGTGCATTCATGCATATCCTGTGTGTGCATTGTAGTGCCCGTATTGCTTGTAGATACGCCATCTATAGGTGTCACGCGTGTCATATTGTGCACGACTGACCCATCCTTATTCTGGAGTTATTACTGCACTATGACTTCGTGCTCCTCGTTCGCCTATGATTCACGCCTATCATGACCCATGTCTCCCTATACTCTTTTATGCGCTCTTGTCAGACCCTTACCCTATAGTCGTACTAGTCATTAATGGTCTCAGACATCACTCGCCTCGAACGCGCAAAAAATTTGGTTGATTCATTCATAGTGATCCCACGCAGGAACCTTGGTGGACCACGCTAAGACCACTGACTGCTTTGCCATTATAAGCAGGGTCTGGCTTAGCCATTGGTACCACCACTCGGTGCACTTTAGCTCGCCTAGCTTTTTCTTTTGAGCAAGCTTTTCGCTCCATCCTCCTTTGCAACCACCGCTAGGAATGGCTGGAGCCTGGGTTAGCAGTTATTGCCTGAACATTAAGGTTTTTCCAAAATCCTGTATGCCACCCTACAAAAGCTCAGAGTCAAAGATCATCCTGACTATGAGAAGCTTGGCACTAAGTGGTGTGAAGTTACCATCTACATTGGGAAGAGTGAAGAGTTCCCCGACATCACTGAAGCCTAGAATGTGACCACAACCGGGTTTCGCTTCATCGACACCTATTAGGTTGTGGCCCGTAAAGCCTTATGTTACCTTTGCCAGATCTATGAAGAGCCCATTGCTTGTACCCCTATGAGGTTCTATCCACCTTTGGAAAAGAATCGATGGGCATGGAGGGCTCGCATGGAGGCTTTGCAAGGGTGGGATGCGCAAGAAGATAGTCCAACCGTGGTGCACTTGACCATGTACCTGCTTGCTTTGGATGAGCAGTATGATCAGCAAGCCTTGGAGCTGAGGAAGTGCCTCCGGCGAGCTAAGGAAGCCGAGATCTTCTCCAGGATGCTCCAGGTGCAGCTTGCCAAAGTGCATGCCAGTGCGGCAGTCGTAGAGAGTCAGGATATTGCCATGTCGAAAGCCTTAAAGAAGACTAAAGATCAGCATGCCCACCAGGTGGGAGAGGCCTACCTCATCACCAGGGCTAAGCATAGGACGCTGGCTGTGGAATGACAGGATCCCTTGATCATGAGGGAATCCTTGTCCACCCACCGAAAAGGTGGAGAGCTGGTGCAGTAGTACCGTCAGCACCCCCACCTTTAGAAGTGTCAGAAGTAGAGCCCTTGCTTCCCCTTACTCATCCACTGCCAAGAGAGGAGATAGATCAATAGCCAGGGTGGTAGAAGAATCCGTCGAGCCTAGGAATGAAGATGTATGGTCTAAAGTAGATTAGTTGTCTTGGGGAGATGTACCCGTAGTTAGCAGTGTCTTTCGTCGTTGTCCTCCAGTATTGTAATCCTTCCGTTGTATTTCGTTCGTAGTTTTTGAGGTCGTCCGATTGTAGGGAAGGTGAATGATGTGTCAAGAATGGGAGAGTGAGTGCATGTATATTGTACCAGCTTAAGGACATTCAGAATATGCATTTTATTTATTTTGCTGTGTTTATTGCATCCATCTACCCTTAAGTTTTGTTGGACGTGCTTAGGGTTTTCAAGGGCAATGTTAAGCGGGTTACAAAAGAAGTTACCATTCAGATGTTAGTAGACCAGCCATGATTGGATAACATAGGACACTGTATCGACTGATTGTGGATGTCTTAGTAGAACACTTGAATCTCTTTAAATCAAATCCATCGTTGGATTTGAATTCCTTGTCCCTTGTTGCGAAAGGAACCCTTGTTGTTTAAATCTTCCCTTACAATACTCCTCTGATTCTATGGTCTACAACCCCACCGCCTTCATTGTGTGTAAGTTGGTAATAGTGCCTGGTTAATAGCTTATGGTGCCGCAACAAAACCAAGGGCCCCTGTAGAACAGTTGCCACATGGTGACGCTGCTCAGCATGCACTGGTATCAAGGTTGTTGACCAAGTACCTTTACCAAGTTACATCGCCATACCGCTTTTGATGCAAAATATTCTTCTTAGAAATATTTGGGTGTTCAAACGGGAAATCCACAATGAGTTGATGAAATATTGTTCCCTCAAGTAAACAAGAGAAGGTAGTTTTGGAGGAAGCACGTATGTCATGATCTCAGTTCATACAAAAGGTTGGCGCATATGGTGAACAAGGAAGGGAAGGAAAAGAAGAGCAACAAGGAAAAGTTAGCCTGGGGTAGTAGGGAGTGCTAGGAAAAGCCTGAGTGGATGTCAAGTCCCAAGCTCTGTGTCCAGCTATACCACACTGCGCACGTCGGTCACTTTTGTTGCGTGCCCTGTGGACGCCGTTGCGTCGGGCCCATCAGCACCCTGTTCTCACTTGGCCACGACATCGTGGCACCTGCTGTCCTCGTGTACTGTGCGTTTCCCTCCTATCGGCTCTCAATCCCACACCGACCGAACCCCCCCCCCCCCCCCCGCCTTTTTCTTCTTTTGGGGACATGGTCGCCCGCACACCTCCCTCGTCAAGCAAATCCCCTCCCCTCTCCCTTATCCTCCCTCCGCTAGCGTAGGGAGTGCACCATGGCCGACTTTATCCCCATAGCATGAACCGTCAGTGTATCCCATCCACTCCGCCTCTACTTCTGGTGTGCTGCGCCCGACCTCCGTTCACCACTATAAGATGCCCTTAGCCCTTTGCTCTCTTTCTTCATCCCCATCCCTCTCAAATTTGAAGCAGAGCTACGAGATCCAGTCGTCATTTGTGGAACTAGGCTCGTCAGTCAGAGGTGATTGTGTAATCCGAGAAGAAAAAGGGATCTAGATTTCTGTCAAAGAAGTTAAAGTCCCCTTTGGTTACTTGGTCTTAGGGTTCACGATGTTTGAGTTCGTTTCTAGATCTGTTGGACATATGCCATGTTTTGGATAATTATTTTCTTGTTGTTTCTCCATTACCCTTGTCTATCCTAACTTCTGGATTAAGCATTAGTTGTACTAGGTTGCTCTTAACCATGTACCCCCAAAATCCCCGTGTGGTTTAGCGTTCGACGTCGTGGAATCTTTTGTGGAATTTCATATCTACGAAATATAATCATGTTTCCCCTCTTCTGATTCTTGCTCTGAATCTTGGGACAAGATTCTTTTTAGGGGGGTTGGTTGTAAAACCTCTGGTGTTACGATCTTACTTAATGCTTAGATTAAGGCCTAAAAGAAATTAACAAAATAAGTTTTCGGGTGTTAAAAATTTAGACTCACAAGAAAGGATAATTAAATTGTAGGTCTCATTTTTATGAGAAGAGAAGCAAACGGGATATTGCGAATTAGTTTAATTAATGTGTAAACATGCTTATGAAATTCTAATAAGAAAAATAGGATAAGTTGTTTTAGATGTTCGGCATAAAAAACGATTTCTGTAAATGAAAATGTGACATAGCTTATAATTAGAAAGTGCCATTTTTTAAGAATTATAATGTGCAAAATACTAAAATAGTGCTTTAATATTTTATTCCCATGAGTTAGTATGAAGTATGGACTAGGTCATGACATGTTGTCTAGTTGAAAATTGACGAAGTTCCAACCTTTTTAAAAATTCAATCACAAGTGTTAATGGTTGTCTAGTTCAAATGGGACTCTAGTCCTTTCTAAGTCTGAAATGATGATAGACAATGCCGTTTTGGCACTTAGATTTCAACAAAAATGGATTAAGCAATATATCTATGTTTCTACACGATTGGTTGCATCAAGGTGTGTACTAGAACATGGTGCAGGTTGTAGTTGCGATAGAGGTTATGATGCTCACTCGGCAACTGCCGAACTTCACTAGAATGCGCTATAACCATGTCGTTAGCACTCCGTTTGTGAACTGGGGTTCAGGGTGACAAACTCATCTTGGCATACTTGTATCTTTTCCCCTAGTCATTCGTTGGTCACGCCGATTGCTTCACTAGATAGCTGGTGGCGTGGACCTTAGGTTAGTGAGGTTGGTCGACCCTTAGCCGCACTGTTTGGCAGCCTTGGCAGCGCTTCAAAATTCATGCAAACGCATCGTTCACCCGATTGGCTCCGTGGGTGTGGTCACTGTGTGCTGCTGTTGTCTGGCCGTTCATGGCCATGGCCGCGTCGTGGACCGGTCTTGTTGGCTGCCTACCGCGCGCTGAGCTAGGCTAGCCATGGTCATGTTTCATAGGGCCAGGCTAGCCACTAGGCTACTATTGCGTGGCCATCGTGAGCGAGCAGCCGGTCACGACGAGCACGAGCCAGGTCGGTGCCACGGCGGCTGTCGTGTGGTCGACGTGGCACTCGCCTTACCACTCAATCTAGCTACCACATCGTGACCTGGCACTTGACAAAAGCGCGGCACTCGGCATAGGCTGTCCCGCGTAACGGTGTTCGATCACGTCCTTCTTTGCGGAGTGCCTGCTGTTAGGCACTCGACAAAGATTTTTTTTTTGGAAAATACTTTGCCGAGTGCCCCTGACACGGCGCTCGGCAAAGATTCAATATTTTTTTTGAAATATCTTTGCCGAGTGCCCCTGTGAAGGCACTCGGCAAAGAGGAAATTTATAAAAAAAAAATTAAAAATCCTCTTTGCCGAGCGCCTTATTCTTGGCACTCGGCAAAGACCCCCTTTGCCGAGTGCCATGCCCCGGCGCTCGGCAAAGTTTTTTTTTGTTTTTTGCCTCCAAATTTTTTGTGCAGCCCTTTTAAAGTACCAGGAACTCCTCGTTAGAATTTGGGGATTTTTTTGTGGCTTTTTGATATATTTAGTTACTTTATTTCGCTTACTTGAATTTTTTCAAAAAATATAAATTTGAACTGCACGTGGTACGAATAATGGAATTTAATGATTCAAAAAATGATAGTCATGTTACTGAGTGTAGTGTGAGGCCGTATCCAGGAACGAACCCGAAATTTCGGATATCTTGTTCACAAAACATGACCGCGAACTTGCGTGCAAAGTGTTTTTAAATTCTATAAAAAGCAAACGAAGTCCGAAAATCATGAAACTTGTTGAGATGTTGTTATATCGTATGTGGAGGCTATGATAAAAATTTCAGAAGATTTCGTGCACGTTGTCACGTACGATGCTTACAAATCAGTACATCTAGAAGTGTTTTTAAATCCTGACAAGATGGTACATCCATCCGATGGTGAAGCTTGGATCCGCTTTAATGACAAACATCGTGACAAAGTAGATGAGGCTCGTAATGTACGTGTCGCGCTGGCAACAGATGGGTTCAATCCTTATGGAATGTTGGCTGCCCCATACACGTGTTGGCCCATCTTCGTTACCCCCCTTAATCTCCCCTCGGTGTCTCCTTTCAACGACATAACATATTCTTGTCGTTGATAATTCCTGGACACCCAGAGAGTAATATGGGTGTGTTCATGGAGCCCATATTTGATGAATTGGTCCGTGCTTGGGACGAAGGGGTATGGACATACGATTGAGCTACAAAGACAACCTTTAAAATGCACGTTTAGTACCACTACTCCCTGCATGACTTCCTGGCGTATGGGATATTCTATGCCAGGTGTGTTCACGAGAAGTTCCCATGCCCAATATGCAAGGAAGATGTGAGGTTCATTTGGTTGCAGAAGGGTGGCAAGTATTCGTCGTTCAACAGACATCGTCAATTCCTACCTCTTGACCATCCATTCAGACAAGACATCAAGAACTTTATGAAAGGTGTGAAAGTGACAAACCCTACGCCACGGATGATGATTGGTGCCGAGGTTCATGCTCAGATAGATGCTCTCATGCCCAATGAAGAAGGTGGTTTTGTGGGATATGGTGAGCAACATATGTGGACTCATATCTTAGGCATGACGAGGCTCCCCTATTTCGATGACCTTCTGCCACATAACATTGATGTAATGCACACTGAAAAGAATGTCGTCGAGGCACTTTGGGCAACACTCATGGACACTGAAAAGTCTAAGGACAACCCTAAGGCTAGAGTGGACCTGGCAACGTTGTGCGATAGACCAAATCAAGAGATGCAGCCTCCTAGTCGTGGTAAGACCTGGAGAAGGCCTAAGGCCGATTTCATCTTGAAAAAGGACCAAAGGAGGGAAGTACTTGAATGGATCAAGACGCTAATATTCCCTGCTGGGTATGCAGCGAATCTAAAGAGGGGAGTGAACTTAGGCACTCTGCGAGTCAACGGGATGAAGAGTCATGACTACCACATATGGATTGAGCGGCTTCTTCCGGTGATGGTTCGAGGCTATGTCCCGGAGCATGTCTGGCAAGTGCTGGCAGAGTTGAGCTACTTATTCCGCTAGCTTTGTGCCAAGGAGCTCTCTCGGACCATCATTGATGACTTGGAAAAAGTGGCACCTGTGTTGCTCTGTAAGTTGGAGAAGATCTTTCCACCCGGCTGTTTCTTGCTGATGCAGCATTTGATTGTGCACCTCCCATATGAGGCACGGATGGGGGCCCATGCAGAACCATTAGTGCTATCCAATCGAGAGATGTCTGAAGACTCTTCCCAAAAAATGTAAAAATAAAGCCAAAATTGAGGCTTCCATTGTAGAGGCATACATTCTAGAGGAGGTGTCGAACTTCATAGAGAAATACTACACTGAGAACCTTCCTAGCGTTTATAATCCACCCCCTCGTTACAATGCTGGCGAAAATGAATCGAACCTCAGCCTTTTCCAAGGGCAACTCGGAAGCGCAAGTGCATCGACCACTAAGCAATTGAAAAATGAAGAGTGGCGCAGTATCATGCTATATGTGTTGACCAACCTTGTCGAGGGGCAACCGTTCATTGGGTAAGTTCTGAACGAACTTGTTTCATTTCACCGTATGTCCTTGTTTCTTCGTCCAACCCCCTTGTTTCTCGTTGGTACAGGGAATTTCTTCATCAATTCTGGCATGGATTAAGGCAACCTACCCCGCAAGAAAATGATACCCTTCTTTCATAGGGTGTAGGACCAGAGAGGCCCGATTTCATTTGTTGGTTCAAACAAAAAGCCCAAACTGATGCGCCTATAAGTGACGAGCTGAGATAGGTTGCAAACGGTTGTGCCGTTAGGGTCAAGTCATTTACTAGTTATGACATGAATGGATATCATTTTCACATAGCAAGCTACCAGCAGAGTTGGCCCAATCAAAAAACCACAAACAACAGAGTTGTTACGCCCGACACTGATGGACTCGACTATTATGGAAGAATTGAAGAAATCTATGAACTATCATTCTATGGTTCCAAACCTCTTACTCCTGTCATATTCAAATGCCACTGGTTTCCTCTTGGAGTAACGAGACGGACCCCTAAGCTTGGGCTAGTCGAGATTCGATAGGATTCCATCTATCTAGGAAAAGATGTCTACATTGTGGCTCAATAGGCCGTCCAGATTTATTATACGTCATACGCATGCAAAGACGCCGAGCATCTTAAGGGTTGGTCTATTGTGCATAAGGTATCACCATACGGTAAACTACCTGTCCCAAATGATGAAGATTACAACTTCAACCCAAACACATATGATGGAGAGTTCTATCAAAAAGATGGGCTACAAGGGAGATTTGACATAGACTTAACCGAAGAGATAGGAATGGAAGTAGACAATGAAAGGGATGATGACGAGGACGTTGGAGACGAGGTGTGAAATCTGAAGGACATACAAATGCTTGAGCGATTACGTTTAGGCAATGACAATGAAGACAACATTCCTCCTTCAGATAGTGTTGATGAGTTGGACAATGTTGATAGTGATGACGAGACCTATGATCCAGCTAATCTCAATCATAAAGATTATTTCTAATATATGTAATACTATGTTTTTTTGTAATTATGTTTTGTTCATTTTTGCATATATTTCTAATAAATGTATTACTATGTCTTTTGTAATTATGTTTTATTCATTTTTGCACCTATTTCTAATTACGTCTTGTTTTTCTTTTTTATTGCAGGTGATTGAACAAAGATGGCGGGCGACCGTCATAGGTCTGTGAACTCGATTTACCAAAGACCACACTGACTGTAGGAGGAGGTGGCAGAGGGATCGGATAGGAGGAGGAGGAGGAGGACCGCCAGCCACAGGAGGGGGTCGTCTCCTCCCACGCCGCATGAGGAGGAGCTGGAGGAGGAGGTGGCACCCGTGGACGAGTCGGAAGAGGAGCTGGTTCGGTAGACGGACAAGGAGGAGGAGGAGGAGGGGGAGGTGGTAGGCACGGGTTCTGCTTCCTCTGACTCCTCTTCGAGTGTCTACTTGCGAGGTCCCACGAGCCTCCCACAGGTTCCGCTTCCTCACCAACGCCCAGTGATTCGCCCCGAAGGGCAAAAGTAAGTAACTTTATATGTTATCATCACTACTTCATATGATATGATGAAAAAAACTAATAATTTTTCTTAATCACTTGTGCAGGAACTGGGTGGTTGTGTCGGGTGGTAGCGCACGGCTAGTCAACGGCATCCTGGGTCTTCTGTGCAGACAACACTTCCCCAGCATTGTCACGTACACATCGAAGACTGAGCCGGCCTACTCGTTTGACCACTACGCCATCGCCCTCGATGCGGATTACCCCAACAAGGCGGCGTGGGTGAAGGCAGAGTTTTGGGTAAGTCTCCCTCGCACAACATTGCTCAATACGTCGTATTCATTGGACTTTTCTTGAAATAATAAATGGATACATCGCTTTTGTATGTAGACTTATTACAGATACGAGGAGGGATTTGAGGCCAGGGCGGAGCAGGTGACTACCAAAGCCTATAAAAAACTCATCACCGACATGCATCATGAGGTGCGCATCTAGGCCATCGTAACCTACTACGGGTCAAAGCTTGGAGAGAGGAAAACCAAGAAAGACGTAAGAGAGATGCAGCTGACCCAGGAGCAGTACCTTGAGGTAAATGAAGAACATCAATATTGATTCATTTTGAGATTAAGTTGGTTGAATTTGATCTTCTTATATGTCCAATACTTGATGACATTTAGATGATTCCATGGTGGTGCCAAGCATATCTTGAGCGCTGGGCGATGATGGTGGAGAGGTGGTTCATGGAGGAGTACCTCAAGATGCACAAGGATGTCCGGGACCGTCGTTTGTAGATGCAAGGTTCAGCACACCATCAAGGCAGCCATAGCCTCACCGGATACAAACAAGCATGGTACGCAAATTCATTTATCTATTGTGACGCTTAGTTCTGCCTGATTTCTAATCATCGTGCTATCTTTCTCGCAGTCGGCGTCACATAGTGGCTAGGCTTGCTCGGACTTCCAGGCATGGTGTACGCCCCATAAGGGCAAGGCGACGTCCGACGTCTCCTTCAACCTGGAGGACCCGCCCGAGGCATACACGAACCCGAGCGTCCACTCCCGCATCAGTGAGTACACTGAGGTGGCGAGGTCGCTCCATGGGTCAGACCACGATCCGAGCACCTAGGACTTCGATGAAGAGGCCGTCATGAGGGCGGAGCAAGGCAAGAAGCATGAACGGTTCTGGCTTGGCGACAGCGTCATCGACATGGCCTCTACTCCCTCTCTCTCCTAGATCCAAGCACGGAGCACGAGCGAGAGCTCGGCCATTCGCACACGGTCGACCGCTGCATAGCACCGGGTCGACGCACTCGAGGTTATTCCTATTTTACTCGTCATACATTGATCTTTACACACCTTAATTAGCTTTGTATTACTAAAACATTGGAGTGAAATATTACAGGCCTAGCTGGAACAAGAAATGTGGCAACGTCAGGAGCTGGAGGCCAGGCAGGATGGCGGCCCAGCTGGAGGCCGAGCGGGCCAAGCGGGAGGCCCAGGCGTAGAGACTGACGGACATTACGGAGTTCTTACAAGGGCTTGGGCAATGTGTGGGCTTCTCTCTGCCAGCTGGGCTGTTGGTTCCACCTCCACCTCCGCGTCCTGCAGCTGCAGCTACTCCTATGAGTATGAAAGTTTTTTACTTTCGCTTGTGCTTTGCTTGTATGGCCTCTACCTTCCTAGATTAGCTATCCAAATAATCTTATCTCACATGCAATCTTTTCTCCTTTGTGCAGTCTCCATCTGACAGTGGTTCGAATAATCCACCTCATGCACCACCGAATGATGGAGCTGGGCCTTCACCACAGTCACAGTGGCTGAGATGAGTGCACGTTGTATTTTTTCATTTATTGTTCACTTGGTGATGGACTTGTGATATACTTATGATGCACTTGTGGACTTTGATGGACTTGTGATGGACTTGTGGATTTATTTGGGCACTTATTATTATATATGTGATATATATTATGATAGGTGTGATATGTGCGGATAGATGTGTAGATGGATGCGATATATATGTGATGGATGAGATATATATGTGATGATGAGATATATATGTGATGGATGAGATATATATGTGATATATGTTTGTATGAATTTATTTATCATGATGGAATGTAAAAAAATAAAAAAATGTCGTTTTAGGACACTTTGCCGAGTGTTGCACTCGGCAAAGGACCCCGTTGCCGAGTGCCATGGTCGCAGCACTCGACAAAGCTGGAAAAATGGGCTCTCGGAAAACCATTTTTGCAGCTTTGCCGAGTGCCACTCGGCAAAGATTTTTTTTACAAAAAATTCAAACTTTGCCGAGTGCCGGCCAGAGGGCACTTGGCAAAGAATTTTTTTAAAAAAAATCAAACTTTGCCGAGCGCCGGCCAGGGGGCACTCGGCAAAGAATTTTTAGGAAAAACATCTTTATCGAGGGCCGGATAGAGGGCACTCGGCAAAGAATTTTTAAAAATAAAAATAAAAAAATATTTACCGAGTGCCTGCAGGGTTGGCACTTGGCAAAGCGACCGTCAACGGGGCCGGCGCCGTGACGGTCGCTTTTCTTTGCCGAGTGCCCCCGGGACTCTCGGCAAAGCCTTTGCCAAGTGCCCGATAAAAAACACTCGATAAAGAAGGCTTTGCCGATCAATTTTTTGCCGTATATTTTTTACCAAGTGCCGCACTCGGTAAAGACTTTGCCGAGTGAAATTTGGCCTTTGCCAGATTCTAAATCCAGTAGTGATGTGGTGCGCTGCAGCGTACCTCTCGCTCGCTACCCCGTCACGTGACTTGGCGTCCCCTCCTGAGGCATGGCTCGGCATCCCTTGTTATCCTACAGTGTGACTCAGCGTCCCTCGTTAATAACCTGCATCAGTCGGCATCCGTTGTGGTCCCACGGTGTGACCCAGTGTCCATCGTGCTATCTGTGGCATGATTCGGTGTCACTATTTGACGTTACAAAATTTATAACTTTTTATAAGCTTAGTTAGAATTTGAAAAATTTGACTAAAGAAGAAAGTTAATTGGTACTCCCTCCGTTCCAAAAAGAATGCAATTTTAAAATAGTATCATGTTAAAGTTTGTCAAGCTTGACTAAATTTATATAAAATTTTAGTAATAATTATCGTATAACATATAGATACCATTATATTTGTCATTAAAAATATTTTCATAATAATATACTTATTTAGCGTCATATATAGGCATTAATATTGCGGTCAAATTTTTGGACACTTTAATCGAGAATGTACCTAGCATTATATTTATTTTTGGTACAGATGTAGTAAACCTTTTTGGGGACAGAGGCGGTACTAAGAGCATCTCCAGCAGTCTCCCAATACTTCATCTCCAATAGGATGGTATTGGTCGCCACCAATACTACTTTTCAGATTATTGGGGGAGATGCTCCAGCAGATCACCAAACCCCCCCCCCCAAAATGTGGGACCCACCTGTCTGTAACAATTTTTTATTTTTCCCTTTCCTTTTCTCTCCCCTCGGTTCATCTCTCCCGCATTGTAGGCTCATAGCAGATCTCCACGTCGTCGTCCGTAGCATCAACCTCCACCGCCGGGTCAAGCACGGGGAGGACACGGCAGACACGACAAGCTCTGAAGGGATGCGCGAGAAGGCAGCCGCGACAAGCTTCATCAGGCATGTGAGACAGCGGCTACGACGAGCTCAACCAGTCGTGCCAGCTCCGTGACCACCGCAGCGGGCATGGAGGCCTTCACCAGCTCCGGTCACGGGCGTTGGCGGCGGCGTCCCCAACTCCGGCCATCACCACATGAGTTCATGGCCTCCTCCTCCCTCTGCCTCCTCCCACGAGATCTGCATAGGCCTAGTTAGGGGAGGCGGCGGCCTTGGTAGTAGAAGCGCGTGGACCTAGCCGGAGGTAGTGGCTACCATGGCCATGGCGGGCTGAGGTGCAACGACGCGTAGACCTGGCCAAGGCCGATGCCTGCCATGGCCATGGCGGACTAAAGCGTGGTGACGTGCGGGCCTGGTCGGGGGCGGCGGTGGGTTGAGGCGCGGCGGCACGTGGGTCTAGCTGGGGATGGCGGCGGCCATGGCCACAGGGGCAGCGGTGCCCGAAGGGTGTGCTCGACGCCATGGCAGAGAGAGAGGCGAGAGGGAGGATAGTGACAGTTACGATGGGCCCCAGCTATTGGGGGAGATGTAACTCCCCCTCTATTTGAGGGGAGATGGGGTATTTTTTGGTGGCCACCAAAAAAAGGGGTTACGGGGGGGCTGCTGGAGTAGAAAAAGTGAAACATCTCCCCAATATGATAGTTTTATGGGGATGAAGGGTGGGATTGGGAGACTGTTGGAGATGCTCTAGCCTCAAATCGAGCACATGCATGTGCCATGTAGTGCTAGCTATCATATCGATTGCCTTCTGGCCAGTCAATTAGGTTGCTTGGTAGTGTGTATCTCATGCGCCATGTGGCATGTGATGAGCATTTGTCATCTCTCTATAAAGATGGCAACGGGCATAGATTACCCGCGTGCCCACAGGCATAAACCCGCTAAGGCGAGGGTATGGGTTTGGAGTTGTGCCCATGGGCATGGGCGAGGACATGTAATTGAACCCAGTGGGTAAAGTTTGGTTGGTACAAAAAACTTGTACCGGTGCCCGCTAGACCCGCGAACCCGCTCCAAAGCCCTGACATGTGGGTCCCCTGTGCCAATAGTATATAAGAAAGCAAACTCTAGGGTTCATGTTTAGTATTTCTATTCTATCGCCTCCACATCCCCACCCCAGCTGTCACAGCCCACAGCCCAGGCCGCCTGCGCCACTGCGCCACCACACCCAAGATCCCATCCGCCAGCGGCCAGCACCAACTCTTAGATGAGCTCTAGCCACCAGTAGTCCGGCGCCCTACATCTGACTCACCAGAGCATAGGACCTCACCGTGTCCAGCCGGATCCCCTCCAAGTATTGATTTTTCTTCAATCCCCTTCGTCCCTAATACTGATTTGTACTTATGTTCCATGTATTAGTTGATGTTTGTATGGTCAGTAGCTAGTTCTATAGATCAGTTCAGTTCTGAGAATTTTTCATGTTCATGTAGTTCCGAGGAATTGTGATGGACACCCCTGGAAGTAGCACGTAGCCTAGAAGTAGCATGCAACCTGGAAGTAGTTCTGGGCCTTCTGGACCTATCCCTGTTATTGCAGCTGACCCTGAAGTGATCTGTGTTGATGATGAACCTGAGGAAGATGGGGCTACTGGTGGTGTAACTTAGTCATAAGGCTCATAGAGGAAGCTTACTTCTGCAGTCTGGGCAGATTTCATAAGAGTTTGATATGATGATGGTGTGTGGAAGGCTAAATGTGAGCATTGCGGCAAGAAACTTTCAGCAACAACAAGGAATGGTACAAACCATCTACGTACTCATGTGAAAATTTGTATCTATAGAAAAAAGCCAGGTGATAAAGTGCAAACAAACTTGAGGTTTGCAGCCACTGAGAAGGGGGCAGTGGCTGTAGAAAATTATGTTTTTGATCAAGAGGTAGCTAGGAAAGCACTTTACTCTATGATTGTATTGCATGAGTACCCTGTGTTCATTGTGGACTATCATGGATTTCGCAAATTTGTTAGTGCATTGCAACCCTTGTTCAAGATAGGTACTAGAAACACTGCTAGAAAGGGAATCTTGAGTTTCTATGACATGGAGAAAAGGAAAGCTAAGATATTCCTTCAGAAGATGACTTGTCGTGTTGCTATTACAACTGATATGTGGACAGCTGATAACCAGAAAAGAGGATACATGGCTATCACTAGACATTTTATTGATGGCTCATGGACTCTTAGAAGCTGCATATTGAGGTGATTACCTGATTTTTCTTGCTGCACTATTTTATGATATGGATTCATTGGTTTTTCTTGCTTGCTAAAGTTTCCTATCGTTTTTGGGTTTATTTATGTGACATGCCCTCATACAACAAGTGTTATTTGTGATGCATTGCTCAAATGCCTCCAGACTTGGGATATTGATTGCAGAGTGTCAACAGTGACCCTTGATAATTGCAGCACCAATGACAACATGATTGGACAAATGGAAGGAAGGATTGGAGCAGCTAATATGTTGTTGGGTGGCAAGCACCTTCATATGCGGTGCTGCGCGCACATCCTAAACTTAATTGTTCAAGATGGCTTAGAAGTGATTAAGAAATCTGTTGCAAGTATCAGGGAAAGTATTGCTTATTGGGTTGCTACACCAAAGAGGTATGAGAAATTTATGAAAACAGCACAACAGCAAAAGGTTGAATTAACTAAGAAGTTGTGTCTAGGTTGAAAAACTAGATGGAACTCGACTTATATTATGCTTAGTATTGCTATACCTTATAGGAAAGTTTTTGAACGGTTAGGAACCCTTGATCAAAGCTTTGATTGCCCTCGAGAAGATGATTAGAAATTTGCTTCGCTTATTTGTGAGAAATTAGAATTGTTCTATCAGCTCACTACATTGTTTTATGGAACCAAGTATGTGACAGCTCACATCTTCTTCCCCAAAGTATGTGAGATCAAACTTAAAATTAATTCTTGGAAAGAAGATAAAAATGAGATAATTAGGAAAATATCCATTGCCATGACAGAGAAGTATGACAAATATTTGTGGTAGAACCGCCTAATCTAATGCCTCCCAGGGGTACTTGTCTTCTGTTAGACCCTAAGTACTCAAGGGAGAGCACCAAATTACGCAGTTCCGTCGGGCACACCCAAAGGGAGAACCCGAAAATCCACATTTTTTATCAGGATCACAAATGAGAGAATAAAGCTTACATCATTCTTAACCATTTCTTACATCACTTTTAATACCACATCAGAGTATAATATTTATTGTTATAACAACAAAATGTAATCATATTATCAGAGTTATGAATAATTTAAATTAACAGCAAAATATAAACATATGATCAGAATTACAACAGAAATAAATAGCTATTAATGGCATGATGAAGCATCAAAATATAAACTATGACAACAGATTATAAAACTTTCATTATAAAAATATTTAGTAAGAGTTATAGATAAAAACTATGATCACAGCATAAAGGAAATCCTCTCTAAGCCCACTAGGAGGAATCCACACACAAGAGTCGGCTCTAGCATCCACCTGTCACCTGCAACAGGGGAAAATAAAACCCTGAGTACTTAATTGTACTCAGCAAGACTTACCCGACAGGAGGAAAAAAAAACTCCAAGGATATGCAAGGCTATCTGGCTTGTGGGTTTATTGCATCTATAAGAGTATTACTAAAAGTGCATCCTTATATTTGATTTTTATTAGCAGTGCATTAGTTTATTAACTAAACATTCTATGTAAGCACCTGTGCTACTTTCAAGCAGGTGGTATGCAATCAGATTTTCTTTTTCCATCTTTTATCTTTCAGTTCTTACTACGGTGCTAGAGTTTAGACAAGCCATACTGGATTGTCTAGCGATTCACGAATCAATGCCGCCAGCTGGGTACCCTAAAAACACACACCCCGCTTGTACCCCAGGTACATGCAGGACCAACCCACTACCCTCCTGTCACGGGGTCTAGGTCCCTGTCCAAACTAAGACTCCAAGCCCCCGCCCCTGAGTCCTAGACTCAGTGCGGTGCAAGGACCTCCTTACCCCAAAAACCACCCTAACAGTCGATCCGAAAAGAGTCAAAACCCATGACAAGAGAGTAACAAATCTTCCAAGTGCCCATACCCAAGTATGTGCTCGGGATAATAAGTCTGTGATCTGCCTAGCGTCCAATGCAACGGTCGGTCCTTAACCGACACAGATAGGGAAAACAGTGTAACCAAGCCATGTCCCATTGGTCGCAGGACATAACCTCTTACACCCACCAATACCCAAAACCATATCCCTACCCGGTCATCATTTTTCCTTCCCACCATTTATATTTTCCAAGTGATAATAATTCAGTAATATATTTTCTATCTCTCGCGAGTGACAGACAATCACTCGACTTCTATCGGAGTCCTGTAGCATAGCATCTACACGATCCTGTCATACTAGTAAGACTCATAGGATGAAGATATATATGTAAGTGGGTTTCATTCAACTCCTTAAAACTTAATGCACAATTATAATTTAAAGTGCAAAATAATAGGGGTTATGCACCGGGGCTTGCCTGGGTAAAATATAATTAGAAGTTAGCTTTCCATCATGGCGACACGATCTCCAAAAGCACCATTTCTCCAGCAACTCCTGATGACTCCGTGATCCATTGACGTCCATATTATGATATGCAATGCGATGCAATGCAAAGACGTAATTAATCAACTGCAACCGTGACTCGTAAAATACGATTTACGCCTCTCAAGTTAACGAGCTAGTTCCAACGATGACCGTACTTAGACTACATATTCATGTTGTCGAATAAGGCATTATTTCCCAACAATTGTTTTAGTTATACAAACCCAAGTTGTTTCTTTATTTCATTCTATCAATTTAACCTTTATTCGAAATAGAGCATCATTATCTATCTAGCAAACTAATTATTCTAGAGCTACAAAAATTACAATGAGTATCTAATATTGCTAGGAACCTACTGTAAAAATTTTAGATCCAACACTATTACCAATTTATCACAACAATTCCTACAAATTCATATTTTAACAATATTAAACATTTTAAAATAATTAGAGCAACCCTGGAAACATTTTAAAACTAGATGAACCAATTACGCTAATGGATAGATCATGATTTTAGAAAGTTAACAAAATTAGTTTCACCATTTTTGGACAAATACACAAATTTATATTGATTTTATAATTTTATTTCCTAAACTAAATTAGCAATCGCTTTAGAAAGCTAAAGGGCCAGTGGCCACCAAAATAGCCCAACGGGCGGGGCACGCGCGCGGGTGAGCGGCCCAGGCACGGCAGTGACTGGTCGGCCCAGCGGGGCAAGCGCAAACAGTGGCCTAGGCGGTAGGCAGGCCCAGGCGGGGATGGGCACGCACGCGGCGTGGGTGGCCCATGTGCGGCGGCGCGGCCCAACGTGGGGATTAAGCGTGGGCGGCCTAGCCAGTCAGCCCATGTGCGGCGTGGCACAACGGCAACTGGCTGGCCCAGCACAGTCGAGCCCAGGCGTGGTGGCAATCTCGCACTAAGACCCTTGGACTTTCCCTGAATTAACTAAGCCCTATTAGTAAATCTATGAGTCTAGCATTTTTGCAAACTGAACACACTAAAAGTTGCTATTTGCGGTAAGACCCCTCTACTACCTCAAAACAGAGCACGTTGTGGGAAAAATTCTATCGGACGTTGGGGCGGCTTGCCGACGGCGGCGCTACGCGGTGTGGCAGCGGAGACGGAGTGGCACGAGGAGGTGAGCAGACCATGACTGGGCCTAGCCTGGCCACGATATGGACCGAGGCGGAGCTTGGCACAGCAGCCACACGCGACCACGGTAGGGGAGGCGACGACGAGCGGCCACAGTGCACCGGGGGCGACTGTGGCACGGCGGCTGGTGAGGGCAGTCTCCTTGGCACCGCATGGATCTGGCACGCCCTCGGCTGGGGTGGTGCTGTGGAGATGGAGCCTATGGTGTGGCATCAGTAGAAGGGCGGGCCAACGCGGACGATGGCGACTAGATAGCTCGACACGGTAGAGCGTGCACGGGGAGGGGGGTAGGGGGGTGTGCCGAACATGGCCAGGAAAGCTGGCTGGCCACGGTGGGGTCGACGATGGCGCTTAGGAGAGGCAGGGCTATGGTCCAGCGTGGCCATGGGGGCTCACGCATGGGCTCGCATGGGCCGACGATGGACGGGCAGGAGGCGGTGTGGTGCTGCTTCCATCTCAGCCGTAGGCGTGGGTGGTCGTGGCCTGGTCGGGCGCTCGACATGGGCACTATGGTGGTGCGGCGTGCCAGGGCAAGAGCGTGGACGCCAAGGTGCCGATTGCGGACGTCGGGGAGGAAGAGGAGGGGCAGTGCTGCGGGCACGAGAATGGCATGCGCCGGCTCAGCAGAGGCAAGCAAAGGGAGGGAGTCATGTGCGGGCACCATCAAGCTACGGCCCATAGAGGCAGCAAGAATGCGGCCACGCCAGAGAGCAGGGCACGCGCGGACAGCATGAATAGCTACAGCAGCAGTAGCAACTCAGCCTCAGCGGCAGAGGAAAAAGGAGAGGGGAAAGAAGCAGGTCTGGCTCAGGCTTGACCCTCCTTGACGCGACGTGACTGAGCGGTGGTGGTAATGGCTCTGAGCTGCTTGTCTGGTAGATGGAAAAAGGGAGTAGATACAAGCAGAGGCAGACAAGGACGAGCGGAGGCCCTGTAGGGTGAAACGACGGAACAGGTAGCTGGACGGTGGTGATTAGCGGGGACGGCAGCAACTGAGGCCTGCTCTCGCTGAATGCTGCTAGTGATGCATTCATATTTGCTACTTGGATGCATATTTACGCTATGCGCCGGTGGCGTCGGCAGCCCGTGTAGATGGAACGAACGGTCGAGAGCGAGCGAGGCGAAGTAGCTGACGTGAGTGGCCGAGATCATTCGCTACAGTGTCGGTTCACTAACTGAGCACCTACGACATGTTCCCAACACAACTACGACCCTTCAAACATAAATCCAATTTCTCACTGACTCAATGAAAAGTTCTAGTTTAAATCTTGGATCCAATTTCAGAGCTATCAAATATACTATTGGGCAACTTTTACTCACCAAAACAAGAGTTGCATTTTCATCTATTAAACTTGCGCTCCAGATTTATTCAAGTACTAAATACAAGTTATATTTTATTTTGTTTATAAAAATTGCTTTTCATGCTTAATCTAATAAAACAAACCGTTTGCTATCTATTTGTTAGAATTGTTGTCCGACATTTCTAAATGTCTTTACGCACTGCGTAATTTAACTTGGGCATTATTTGAGTCCACAAAACTAAGTCTCAGAGGATTCACTTATCACATCAAGTACGTTTTAAATAAAAAATCCGAGAAACTCGTTTCAAAAAATTTTCTTAGGCCTAAATCTTGATGCTAAATGAGCTCGTAACACCAGAGGTGTTACAATATTGGTCTGACATCCAATGTCTTATGGCTTTACCTATTATTCTTGATCCACGTCTTAAGATGATAATGTTGGAAGCTTGCTACATTGCTCTATTGGGTGAAGATAAAGCTGATAAATATGTCAAAAAGAGCTTTGAGTTGCTAACAGAGTTGATGCGTGAATACCACGTGCAAACTGGGCAAGAGGGTGTGGGTACATCATCTTTTGGTGATGCTTCTTCTACTGTTAGTGCAGTGGTTGTGCTGTCCATATTCAAGTCATTTGCTACAAATAAAAAAACTTCAAGTTTTTCTAAAGCCAAGAATGTGTTAGATCGCTATTTGGATGAAGACCACTTCCTCATAATGAGAGTGAATATTTTGATGTTCTTGGCTGGTGGAAGGTTGCGGGAACTCATTTCCCAACTTTGAGGATGATTACTCGTGATATTTTGGCTATTCCAGTCACCACAGTAGCTTCCGAGTCAGCTTTTAGCACTGGTGGTAGAGTTTTAAGTGAGCATCATAGCCATCTTACTCCTCAAATGGTGGAAGCTCTTATGTGTAGTCAAAGTTGGCTTCGTCACTCGCTTAAAGGTAATAAAAATGGTCATTTTTTATGTTTCATATATTCTAAAACCTGTAATCTATAGGCTGCAGCTACTAACATTAAAAAATACCTTACTGTAGATCAAGATGATGATAAGGTTGATACCTTTTGGTCTTGCCTTGAAGACATAGAAGAAGAAATGAAGGAAGAATCATGCATCACGAGTGTCGACTCTGATTGATAGCAGCTTGTTGAAGTTGAACTATGTATATTATACTACTGTGTCCTGTGTGACGGTGTGAGTGTGATCTATGAACCATAATTGGTGTAGAATTTGATATTGCCATGTACTGTACTGTACTGATGTTATCCGATTGCCTTATTAGCTACTTAGTTGCTACTTTTCACTCTCTGTTTTTGATATTTGGCGGGCTGGTGGGTGTGCCCGTGGGTATTCTATGCCTACGGGTGGCGGGTGCGAGCACACTATTGTAGCCACTGTGGGTAATGGGCGCGGACGCGGGTGTGGCTTTCAGCTCGCGGGTACGAGTTTATATACAATGTACCCGTAAAAATTGTGCCTGTTGCCATCTTTTATCTCTCCACGAGGGAAGTCAGTGGATCGCGAAGTAGTGATTGCGGGATTGGGAGGCTTCGTTCTCATGCACAGTGAGCATGGGAGATTGGGAGCCGGTGGGCGCCACTAGATGCCTGCAGCCAGCCTGGTGGGGTGTCATGGATGTGTCATTGCATGTCTCATGCAATGTGCACGCCATCCTTACCTGCACCCCGCCCAGCAGTGGATAACTGGACACTACCGCCTAGATCGATCTAGTGGACGGTTGAGGATGTTTTGAGGCTGGGTGTTTAATTTGGAAATGCAGAGAATTATATTGTTTAACAATTTAAAGCCTATTAAAATTTCCCTAGCTAGCTCGGCTTCATAGTTTGTTGTATAATATTTTAGCTCATTTATTACCATGTTCCAACATGAGTAAATTACACGGCCAGTCCTTAAAGTATTGGGCAGGTTTTGTATAGGTCCTCAAACTACGAAATCACATGTTTGGTTCTCTAATGTATTTAAGTGATCTCATCCAGGTCCAAAAGAGACACGAGGAGGGTTAGAAGCTGACATAGTCATCCACGTGGATATGATTTAAGCATGGACATGGCGTATGGCCGCAGCAGTGGCGGCAGACGGCCTTTGTCTTCTCCTTGCATCTTCTGCTCCACGATCAGCGACGGGTGCATCGCCAACCCTCTGCCTTCGTCGAAAGCCGCCGCCGCCCTCCCCGTCCAACCCCATGCCCCCACCCCGCGCGGCCTCTGCTGCTCATCTATTTGGCATTGATGCTGCAACTGCAATGCCGCTGCCACCACCACCACCTGCTCCTCATCCTCCATCCACAGCCGGCACCCAGCGTGGTGACCGGCACCCAGCGCGCGCCCGCGGTCGTAGCTGCCGCCACGACCATTGTCGCGTCGGCATCGGCGTGCGAGGAGGCGGGGGCAGGGACGACAACAACAATGACACCTCCTTCTTTGACCTCGAGTTTGCCGTGCCCGGCAACGAGAGCGCCGCGTCCAACACCGAGGAGGAGCGGGTCGAGTTCAACTTCACCGTGGCCGCCCGGGGCCACCAAGGCGGTGGTCATTGATGCGCCATCTATAGAGGCAGAGACTGAGGCCGAGGCCAAGGCCGTGGTGGTCCCACCGCCGGTGACGCTACTTCGTCCGGCCACCAGGTTCCATGTGCTACTGCTCAAGCTGAGGAACCCCACACGTTCCGTTGGTATCGCTCTTCACGCGCGACAACTCAGGCACCTCGGACGCCGGCTTGGACCGTCCGACTACTGCAGCGGCGGAGCCCCAGCAGCAACAGCAAGAGGTGGCGCCAGCGCTGAACTAGAAGCTCATGATGGAGGACGCTGTGGGGGTGGTGGGGCTCCCATGATCTCTTCTCCTCTGGCCTATGTCTCCAGGCAGGGCAGAGTGAGATCGAGGGAGGGCGGCCACGCGTGAGCATGCATCCAGTGGCCATGGCGGCTGTCACATTGAGATTTGGCCCGAGGGGCCTCTACCTTGGATGAGCAGTGACACAATCTGGTGGAGAGGGTGGAGAAAGCCTTGGCACAACTGGAGTGGAGGGGAACTGGACAATGGCGAGACGATGGTGGCAAATTTGGCGAACGAAGCTCGGCGGCGTCAATGGCGGGGCTTGGACAGCCGTTTGCGCCTCTGAGCCTGCCACGCAGCAGGGCTCCGAGCCCAAAGCCACTAAAGAATTCAGAAGCCCATCAAAAAAGCAGAGAAGCCAATTGGAGGACGGGAGGATGGGAGTGTTGTGGTAGTTGTGCAGTAGTAGGCTAGCTCACGATGGAGCAGAGAGACCAGAGAGCGAGAGCGAGAGCGAGCAGAGCAAGCAAACCGTAGGCGAGCTCACGACGAAGCGGTAATTGATTGCGCCCACCACCATGACTTCTCCACCTCTGTCCTCACCAAGCCACCATCATTGCCGCCACCGCGCCGCTCGGCCGCGGGAGCCCAGCTCAGCTGTGCATTATTAACTACTGTTTCTCTCTTGGCGTCTTGGCGAAGTGTGGCGGTTGCGCCTCACGGGGGCAGCCACGTATGAAGGCAGCTCGTCAATGCCTAGCAGGCAGCAGCACCCCCTTGTCGCACCACCCCACGCCGTGAGCCTTTAAAGACAGCGTGCAACAAGCCTAAAGGTTCCCACGCGCCACTTGTGCTGCTCTTTGCGCCACGTCCCGACGCAGTTGATCGGTGCTTTTGATTTGTTCCTTCTTGTTGCAGCTACAGAGGTAACAGAGGTCAAAGCCGATGCGCACGCATGAAAGTAGAGGAACGGCAATGGCGGTGACCGCGTGGCTTGGCGCCGTCATGGCGTGCGTCGTCTTGGTGGCCGTGGCGGTGGCGCCATGGCTGGCGGCAGGGATCCTTGACCTAATCGACTTCCTGGCGCTACAGGCCATGCGGCGGTCGCTAGACGACATGCTCAGCTCTGAGTTCTTCAACAGCTGGGACTTCACCACCGATCCGTGCGGGTTCCTCGGTGTGTTATGTGACGGGGACCGAGTAGCGGTGCTCGTGCTTGGTGACCACCGGGCAGGGTCTCCAGGGCTGACGGGGCGGCTAGACCTAGCGTTGGGCCGGCTATCCATGCTCACCGAGCTCTTGCTCATGCTCGGGCGCGTTGAGGGGGAGCTCCCGACGTCGCTTGCGTCGTGCTCAAATCTCTGCTTCCTGGAGGTCAGCAAGAACCTCCTCTAGGCTCGGAGTCCTACTGCGCGGCAGGCTCGAAGGTGCAAACGACTGTCTGATCCTGAGGCTCCTCGCTCTCTGCCCGCGCTGCCTCCGTGTACGTGGACAGCCACGTCGACTGCTTGACACCGCCTAGGCTATATAGTATGGGGACCCAGACGAAATTAGCCCAATACTTTAAGGACTGGCCGTGCAATTTACTCTTCCAACATCATAGCTAACTTTAATTTAGCCAACTAGCCATGCATATATTAGTCAGTTATTGGTGTGCCTCTATCCAAGAATTTTAAAAAAGTTTGAAATTTGAATTTAAAAATTCTGAGAACTTAAAACGTAAATTTGGGACCTTAATGATCTCCAATAAAAAGTCATCAATTATAAAAGTTTTATATCTCTTCTAGCTCCACAATTTTGTTAGTTTGTCTTCATCCAACTTCAAATGAAAATTTTACCTATTTACAGAGGCGGTTCAAATATTACCAATCGCCCTGAAAGTCAAACTATAGGGTACAAATATGATTATATTTCTAGGATTAGCAGCACAAAACAATCCGCCATGCAGTGCTGACAAACCGACAGTGTAATATCTCACGTGCTAGTACTGTCATGCGCCCGGTGACATGTGAGGTTGTCGTCTGTGCCGAATTTTTTTACAATTTGGCCCTTTTTTAAAAGTTTCTCATAAATAGACCCCTGGCGGAAAGAATTTAGAAAATAGACCCTTAGCTCGGCGTCGTTGATGCTAGCGCTGAGCTAGGCGCCAGCATCTCTGGCACCGAGCTCCTGGGCACGGTCGATGACCTGCCAGGGGGCTCGGCGTCAGATTGACTGGCGCTGAGCTCCCTGCATTTAACCCTAGCCCAACCTTCTTGCCCGAGCGTTCTTCCTCTTCTTTCTCCTCCCTCTTGGGTTTTTCTCTCCCCACTTCACCCTAACTCATGAATCGTCATATTGGACCTTGAAAACCTTGATTTGATCTGTAGATCTTCGAGAGCAAGGTATCCTCGCTCCCCTCCTTATTTTTTTACATCGATTCAGTATATATTACTTGGATTTTTGAACCTAATAATCATCATCACTTAGGGTTTCATTGTATCCCTCAATATATGTATTATACAACCGTAGGTTGATTCCAAGGCATGGAAAAAAGCTAGCAAATCTAGGTGCATGTAGTTATGTTATGGGTTCATTGTTGTGGATCAAATGAGAAACCCTAGGTTTAGGGTTTAATGTTAACTGCTTTTGGTTCTTAGAATGAAATTGGTTGTATTGTAGTTATGGTTCTCATTGATATTTATTTGTGATGTTTTGATTTATGTTTGTTAAATTACATCTGTTTTGTTAGATGCAAGAAATGTTTTGGGAGGAGTTTTGGCGAAAACGGGGTCGTCCTCGAGAATTATACCCCAACGCGTCTAGCAAAGATGTCCCCATCCCTCCTAACCTCCCTATCCCTAAATGTGACTGTGGTTTCCCGGCCCATGTTTTTCAATCGAAACATCCAAACACAGCGACGTGTTGCTTCTACACATGTAGTCGGTTTAATGTAAGGAATTGTTTGCACTAACCTTTTTCTTTATTTGTGTAAGTATGCTACTAATATTTTATTGGAATCTCGTTGTGTAGGACCATGAGAGATGCTTTTTCTTTTAGTGGATCGATAGTGCAGATAAGTTTGATCCTAGGTACCTCTTTTTCGAAGATTGGTTTAGAGGGAGACATCCACGTGAGCACTTCAAGCGGTGGGTTCCACCCCCCCCCTAATCCTCCACCAATGACGGTGAAGGAGAAGCACCTAGCCGTAGTTAGACGACTCAAGGAACCTCCTATGTGCGATTGCGGAGATCGAGCTATGATAAACCCTGAGAATACGTTGAAGTTTGTGTCCAAACAAGCATGAAGTAAGTGCAAAGTGTATATGTTGAAATCTTGAACTATATGCGTTCATGTACTAATGTCTCATTATTTAGGTGTTTTCAATGGTGAAGTGTTGTTTCAAGGAGTGGTTGTATGGTCCTAAGAACCAATGGCCGGAAGAACCGCGGAGGGTTAAGGAAAAGAAGAAAGAAAGGGTAATCTACAAAGCACCTCATGTCATGTGCGAATGTGCTGTAAAATCCAACTATGGCCTAGTCCCTTCGGAGCTTGGAATAGGCCATTATTGCGGCCATATGATTGAGTATGATGAGGTTCATTATTTTTCTAGTAAACTTGAAATTGTATTTTGTTTGTTTTGCTAAGACATATATGATATAAATAATATTTCTTTTGAACAGAGCACTAGGAAATGCAGTTGGGAATGTTATGATGGTCAAGCTAAGTTCTTGGATGAACTGAAGAAGAGGCAACTAATTGCACGGAAGAGGGGATATTGACCTGACTACGTCAACCTATTCGTTAAACATCACAAAGAAAAGATGCATGAGTTTGCTGGACAGCATGGTATTTGTAACCCGATCGATGTTGGGCTTAACAAATAGGGATTGGAGAGGCGGATGACGTTAGAGGAGGAGAGGGCAAGGAATGAGGCAAGGGAGGCGACAAGAGTACAGATACAGGTCTTGAACGAGCATGTTGCTATATTATGTGCTAGTGAGTGCTTGAAAACCTTTTTTCGTTGCCTGGTTTTAAATGTAATATAATCACATTGCTAACTGATTGTATTTTATACATGAAGGGATTGGTTGCAGCGGGAAACATGTCGCATAGGTGGCTCATGCAAGGTATGAGGAGAAGAAGTTAGATGACCATAGATCGCGAGATGGTCACACCGTTCAATCACCGATTGTGTTGTCTGATGAGGGAGACGAGGATGAGAACGACACTGCCAGACTGAGTGAGCTCATTGCTCTAGTAGAGACAGGCATGCAGGCGCAGGAGGCTGAGGACGACACTAGCAGACTTAGCGAGCTCATCGCTCTAGCAGAGGCGGGCATGTAGGTGCAGGAGGCTGAGGACGACATTGGCAGACTAAGCAAGCTCATCGCTCTAGCAGAGGTGGGCTTACAGGCGGAGGAGGATGATGACGCGTTCTTCACTCAGGCCGCAGCGGCCGTAGATGAAGCGGAGACCGCTTACTACAAGCGACAGGCAGGTCAGAGCAACGCAGTTGAGCCTAGCCACAGCAATAGGGTTGTAGTAGAGGACTGGTACTCGGATGATGAGTTGCTTACTCAGTACATTTTAGACTGAGGATTTGGAAGTGCATTTGCCCCTATGTCTGCTATCAGCACATAGTTGTAGTATTAATATGTTGTGTAATGTGGCATAGTATTGAACTTTTCATTATGTGGTTGTTTTCATTATCTATGGTCTTAATATTCCGCTTAATGATACAGACGTATTGAAATGTGAACACGTGCTGCAAAAAAACCTAACGATGTACGGCATTATATAAATCAACACACAAAACACATCAAATGACATGTGACTACATGTACTGAACCTGGGTACAGAGTTTCCTTCGACCAAACCTAACATGCCTTAGGTAATTAAACTTAGGTAAATGTGAAAAAGATAAAGTCATCATAGTAGTGTTGCCACATAGCAAATTGTGTTGCACCTTCTCCATAGTAGCCAGTACTATGTTAGTGATGTGATAAATCATTGTTGTCCCTGTATCTGAAAAGTCTATTTTTATTATCTGAAAACCATAGAATCATTCACTGTTGCATGGTAACCCTAGATTCATCTACAAAGCGTATGTATGATACGTTTGGATTATACACTTTCTAATAAATTTATAGTTAATCTGTGTATTACATTTATGCCTTTTTAGCAGTGTAGTATGATTATTGTTTCACGGAAAAAATTCACAAGAGTTTCCCTTGTTTTAGGAGCATCCACAGTTACAAATAGAGACATCATTATATATTCCAAACATTGAATCATCCAAGGAGCAAAATGCAACCACAACGAACATCACAACCAACATAATATGTCCTGTGTAGTCCAAATAGTCCACAATGTCCTTACAGTCCCAAATAGTTACAGAAAAGTAAATACAAAATTCATAATAGTGCATACTAACAACTACCACATCCCTCACTACCTCCTACTCTTTCCCTTACCCTTGTGACCGAGAGCGCTCATACCTGGAGTGTAAGGGTCATGCGGACGGTGTCGCCTAGTGCCTAGAGGTGATGTAGGATGAGTCGAGGGAGCGTCATGGAGCTAAGAGGGGCCAAGCTCCTCGTGCCTCTTGTCCACATCATCATCATCATCGTCTTCCTCGTCCTCATCCCCATCCCCTATAGCTGCTTGACTAGAGGAACCCAAGCCTCCTCTTCCTGTGGAAGGAACGTACACGTCTTGCGTCGTGTCTATCCTGCAACCACAACGACTAGCCGCACGGCGTAGACGATGTGACAGCCTCTGTTGTACAAAACTATGTTAACTGAAAGAATATAACGTATTAATGATATGTTTGAAAGAATATTTTTAATCTTACGTCCAGGAAGCCAAGTATGTAGTCGTCATTGACTCTTGGCCGAACGCGTTTGATCTCTTCAACTGAGCATTTGAGTGTATTACCCTGCAACAAAGTTCTCAATAATAATACTTCTGAACAGATAGCAATACGTTTTGTTTTCTTTTGTACAAGAATCTAACGTATTATAAGGGTTATATGGCTCGAAGGTTACACTAACTACAAAAGATAACTTCTAATGTCAGTCTAAGAACGCCTAATGTATTGTTATGCAACTTAACGTACAAAAATAAGGCAATTGGCTTACCACTCTGTCCAAGATTGGTCCTGTCTCCACCTACCTTCCTGCATGAATCAACTGGTCATACGCCATGTCTTCATCGTCGGAGGATTCGATGTCGGTGTAGTCAGCTTCGGTCCACTGTAGCCTCAGCTTGCATCGTGTCGCATGCTGGTACCAAGCTTGGTACCACCTAAACTCACGGTTCATGTGTGGCTCGTTGTTGTCATCCATGTTTTTGTGCATCTCCTCCCATTCCTCAATGAAGGACCGGTGGTGCCTCTCGTAGTCAAAAATCTTCTTGTTCCTCTGATGATCCAACCTGCACGTATGTCATCGTTACATGAATCTATGTACGTGTCACCATATTAATAGAAATGGACCATCATCATGAGACATTTGAAATATCAAAACACTTACTTGTGTAAGTCAACGCCAGTCGAGAACAGAGCCGTAGGCCAAAGCTGTCTCACTCTAAATTGGCGTGCAACCCTATCTGGCAGGTGGAACTCGACAACATAGAAGCAGATTAGAGGGCACCTCATCCTATAGAAGTCATCGTCGGCCCCACAAACATTGCTCAGCTAAAAAGGAAGTGTGTCCTCTCCACCATACGGCCCCCACTCCACCTACAACATGTCCAAATAAGATGTTAGATGGTATACTAATCCTTTTCAAAGCAGCATGGAAAATAAAATTTACTTACACTAGACGCCGTCAGCATGTCTATCTCGTTCGTGTACTTAATGTACGCCTAGTCTATCCTCATGTGCGGAACCCTGACCTGGTCCCAAAGGTACGCCCACATTGGCTGGCGACTTGGAGGCTGACCTTAGAACCACTCAGGACAATCCAGAACCTCTGGACGGCCAACAGGAAGGTGAGCCCACATCCATAGCTATAATAGGTACACGCACCCACCAAGTGACGAGTTGGATGAAGACCGACGACACCCCTCGCACAGCTACCGATATAGAAAACATAAGACTGTAGAGCCCCAGCTACACTGACCCGCCTAGTCCTAGTCACTGAGGCAGTGGATCCACATCAAGAATGCACTGTCACCCGTGGCTTCGAGAAAGAGAACGTAGGCAAAAAGGTGTAGGATCCATGCTCGGCAGTAGTACCCAACCGTCTCCTCATCTGCCTCCTCGGGGCACTGTGCGAACTCTTCACATAGCTAGGAGATGGGAACTCTAGAAGTACAAGCCCCTTGCTCGCCAAGCTCACGCCCAAGGAAGGCCTCCACTCATGCTCTCCAGTCCTCTGACCTGCACTACCCGGTGACTGGGTTGCCATGAATCCTTAGGCCTAGCATCTTTTGATAGTCCTAGAGCGAGACTATCATCTCCCTAAAAGGTAGGTGGAAGCTGTGAGTCTCCGGCCACCACCTATATTTAAGACAAAGCAAGATTACTTGTTAAAAAGTTAATCGCATGAACAAATGGCCATGAATGGAGGCAATGATTCACTTTAATACCTGTCTACCAACGCAGTTATGGCCACTGAGTTGAACTAGGGCAACCCACAATGAACCTAAAAGAGATGACATCCAGGCCAGCTCTTTGTAGGAAAGGAGTGTACCTATCGTCGTACCGCATGTCCAAGAACCCACTATGGGTTCTAGGACAAAGGTGTGAAAGGTCCTGCATCGAATAAAACATAGTCTCATGTTACTTCATGAACACATGTATAAATAAAACTTATAGATTATTACCTACCCCAGCGCTATGAGACGTCCTCGGTGGGTCGCCTCATACGTCGGGTCGAGCAGGTGGAATTGCTCCATCCTACAAAAAAGTGAATGAATTAGAATTCCAATATACAATGAAACATGAACTTAGAAATGTATAAGTAATTGACACAAATACAAGCATAAATTGAGACATGCCTAATTAAATATATGAATACGACAAATATAAAATAATAATATAAATCAATAGTCCTACCTCACTAATCTGCCAATGATAACTTCATGAGTTGTGGCCAAGTCTACCGCACTTGCCGCACTCGTACTACTCGAGATCAATAACAAATGGAGTTCCTCTCCCACGCCTAGTTCTTCTGAGTATCTGATCCATAACCATCCTGTGCCTCGTCCCCTGCCTTGATCCACGCTTGTTCCAACGGTAAGCTGGATCCGCAATGTACTTTGGCTCATCGTATGGAGGCCACTCTCTAGGGTTCCAGAAAGGCACGAAGCGGGGGCTCCATGTGTTCACAAGCATGTCGACACTGAACTCGTGAGGTATCCTTCTCTCGATATTATAGTTGCGATGCCTAGCTACTGCCACCAAATGAGAACATACAAAGTGGTATTGCCTTGGTTTACCATAAGTGCACTTGAAATCTTGGAGGACAACCACATGTATCCTCGACTCTCGGACCTCATCGTCGGACGTTGTACCGCCCCTATGCTCGACCTGATAAGTCCCTGTGGCATGGTCAGAGCATGCAACCTCATGTGTGCCAGCCTTTTCTCTTGCCTTCTCTAGGTGTGCCTTTGCTTTCGGAGCCCATATCTCTCCATCACTCCACAACTGCAATGCATGGGCATGTCTATGTTGAACCAGACAACAAGCTTATAGAAGGTGAATTAAACGATTGCATTCACAAGCATACCACATATCCCCAATATCAACTTATTCAATGACTCTGCCATGTTGCTGCACTGAAACTCATACCTCCAGCCACCGGCGTCGTGAGCTCTCATCTATTTCTCCAAATCCCTTATCAAACCTGTGAGCCATTGTCTACCTTCTGTATTTGATGCGATTCTGACCTGCTCCAACTTTTCCTTAAAGTACTTATCCTCAAGCTATCGAGCAGCCTCCTAGAATAGATCAAAGTTACCCTTGACACCATCCTTCCGGAGTAGATTCTCAGCAAGGTGCCGAGTACACCAACTAATGAGGACATCACTCTTTCGGATATACCCACTGATCCTCCAACCGTCATGCAAGGTCCAATGACCCGGGCTTGAATGCGTCAACTCAATTTAGAGGTGAGCTCATTCTTAAGCGATCCTTTTTATACTTTTGAGAATAGACTACTACCTAATGATGTTATCTTACTTAGGAACATTAGAGAGAGTCATGAAGGACTTAGAGGACGTGGTGGAGGCAAAGATGACCAGCAAGGACGTCCAACAGGAACCAGAGGCCCAGTCCAATATGATTTCAAGTCTGCCTCGGCCTCTAGGACCAGTCTGCCTTAAACTAGTCACCCAGGACGCATCCAAACTCCATTTTTGACAATCCACATATGGATGGAAAGCTAATTTGATAAGAAAGCAATACCCTGTAAGGCCTCTTTCGTATCACTGCAAAAGCCTGCAACCATCTCTTCAAAGCAGGGAGGTCATTGAACACCATCCCATTCTAAATTACCATGTTAGGACTAGCCTTAGTAGCTTCTAGGAGCTCATTATCACGTCCTTCTACAAACGCCTGATCGACATGAGCAAGATCGCTGAACTCGTGAACTCTAGGATCATGGCAGCCAGGAAAAATACGCCTCATCATCTCAACATCACTCTCCGTCAGCTCTCCAACTGGGCGATCATCATCAGAATCAAGAGCCCTAGCCATCTCATATGGCTCCGAATCATGCATAATTTCAATACTATTTGACCCACGGAATCCATCTCCAAGTGCACTTGCGCAGCAACAGGGGGCACATCCACATTCTCAGGAATGTCTCCTGCAACATCATTATAGAAATGTGGAAAGAATGAAAGAAATAGATGTAAGGAATGGGGTAAGCTCCCAAAAACCATACGGTTAAGACAGTTACTCGGATGATTCTGTGGCAAAGGGATCTCATAATGAGGATCTGCCATAAAAAATGAGTCTAACAACCATCTCCAAATACCGTATTGGGGGCAGATTGAGCATCGGGAACTGTAGGTGCAATCTGCACATGCAGGTAAGGTTCCGGAACGGGAGAGTCGATGTATGCCTGATGATCCATTGCTGGGGTAAACCCATGAAGGATGGGATCAACTAACACCCGACGCACAGCCACGTCCAAACATTACAGCTGGCTCTTCATAGCCGATTTTATATAGTTCTCCCACTGATCTGCACAACCAATTGAGATCATTCGCCTAAAGATGTTCGGAGGACAACCTAGGTGCAGTACACCATCAACTGCAATGCCATTATCTCCAAGGCAATGCAGCTCCTCCCGAGCCCTTATAACCATGCCACTAAATGAAGGCCAATCATTGAATAGCACAGGCACGCTTTACATGTCAAGAAACTCAACATATCCATAGCGATCGCTTTCAATGGTGCCTCCATGATATATGGTCACTAGGTTGTCCATCTAATTCAAACACATAACGAAACACATGTCCTTTAGTCCAAATTAGACGATAGATAGTACCTAACAAGTACTTTCTAACTACAAACTAAGTAATCAAGATAATAACTACGTATATATTTACAGTGTACTCACTAAATAGCTAGATCATATGTAGATAACTAAAAATATAACTACATATCTAAGTCGCTATCTAACTATATCTATGTGTCTATGTGTCTATGTTTCTATCTATCTACATATATATCTCACTAGATCACTAACTAAATCAACTACCTGAGTCATCACATTAACTAATAAATAACAAATGCCAACTAAGTAGGTACATTTCATATTCATAATTTTTACCTTTCTGGGCCGGCAGACGATGGGTGTGGGTCAGGCCGAAGATCCGGGCCATCGATGGCGCGCGGTGGGCGCGGGATGCCCGGGGCTACGCGTGGCGAGTCTGGCTCGACGGGCGCGGGAGGCATGCCGGCGGTGGACGGCGGCAAGGCGGGGCGAGGCCGGCGGTGGAGGGCGGCAAGGCGGGCCGCGGCCGAGGCCGATGGTGGAGGGCAAGGCGAGGGTGGCGCAGGCGGCGCAGCGCGGCGCGGCGGCCAACCACGGGCAACAGCGCGGCGCGGGGGGCGGTGCAACGCTACAGCACGCCGAGACACGGCGCGGCGTGGGGCGGGGGGCGGCCTCGGGGTGCGCGCGGGCACGGTGGCAGGCGTGAGCGCGGCGGGGGTGCGGGCGCGGGCACGGCGGTGGCGCGGGCAAGGGCGGCGGCGGCGGCAGTGCTCGGCTAGGGCGAGAGAGGGAAAAGAAGAGAGGAAAGACGCGGGCCCGTTAGATATTTCCGAGCTCAGCGCCAGAATGACTGGCGCCGAGCTCGGTGCCAAGATCTACGATGTCGAGCTCGGCGCCCCCTAGCAGGTCTTCGACCGTGCCTAGGAGCTCAGCGCTAGAGACGCTGACGCCTAGCTTGGTGCCCGCCGTGGTAAAGATCCATTTTCTGAATTCTTTGCATCTTGGGTTTGTTCGTGAAAAACTAAAAAAAAAAAAAGCTGTAAAAAATTCGGTCGTCTGTGTCCATCGGCTCGTGGTCCACGCGACCACGCGTCCATCTTGCTCATGTGCGTCCTTCCTTCAGGACGGAGTAGGCTCTAGGCTCGCTGGTGGTACACGTCGTACGTAGCTTTAATTATTCGATTCTGTGTATACACCACCTCTGCACAGTCAACTCGTCGAGAACAAACGTCAGCATAGATTTGTGAGCTTCAGGCAGGTTTATAATAATATAATATGCTACTTGGTCTGAGTGATTGATATAAAAAAAATATTATCAATATTAGTGTCTCCAAACATGTCGTTTAATGTAAAAATATGTCACTTAATAAATATTAATATTTCTATATATATTGATTAAAATTTAAATTTATTCGCTTCTTGAAACATGAAAATGATATTTACGGTCACGGCCAACTTGATTATAGCATGCATGCATGTATGGGCTTAGGGGTTCTACTTGTAGCTTTCCATTATGGTTACAGCCAAAACCTGATTTTTGTATTGTTGCTAGCCTTATTGGCAATTCTACCGTTTCAACAATTAGCTATTGGCAAAGTCACCAATCATTTAGGAGTTTTTAGTGTAGCAGTATAGCCAATGCAACAACTTATATGGGTTGTGTCTGGCCGAGTTGCGAGTTTGTGAAGTACGGTAAAACCCAAGGATACCCTTATATATATATATATATATATATATATATATATATATATATATATATATATATATATATATATATATATATATATATATATCAATCTGTTATTTACATGCTTGTATTGTTGTTGTAGTCCTCCTACCAAACAAATTGAAGGCACATGCGTTTGAAGCTCTGGCATGCATGGAGATGCATGCTAGATCCGATCCGTAGTTGAGGACAACAGATCGTGTACCTATCTATAGTTTCGAGTCTCGCTCCATGCATGCATGCGGATCTGGATTAATATTCGCACATGAAACTCGGTGTATTGTAGTAATATTTATTTTTTGCTTATTTTTTTGTTACAAACTGATTTGTTGATTATTTAATTGATTTTTTAATTATCCTTTCTCCATATAATTCCAAGATTTAAAAGCTATCGTCATTTTCTTCTCTTCTTCGTTCCTGTTGTAGTTTATGCCGAGACCAAAATTAAGATTGCCGGGAGTTTCTTTTGGTGACTATCCAAGTCTCGATCTC
Organism: Miscanthus floridulus; assembly: GCF_019320115.1. NCBI lineage: Eukaryota > Viridiplantae > Streptophyta > Magnoliopsida > Poales > Poaceae > Miscanthus > Miscanthus floridulus. The sequence continues at coordinate 2,633,007 of NC_089581.1, read as the reverse complement.
GTTAGTTTCCAGCTTGTGTATGCAACGTGCATTCAGTCCCACACGGTCCGGATTTACCGTTCATGCAGCCAAGATGTTCAATGGTTGAAAAAAAAAATTCGATCCACACTACGGGAAACACGTGATTTGCCGAGTGCAAAAATTTTTGCCGAGTGCCAAATTTCGGGCACTCGGCAAAGACCTGCTTTGCCGAGCGCCGCACTCGGCAAAATATGACACTCGGCAAAGAGGTCTTTGCTGAGTGCCTGGCACTCGGCAAAGATCTGCACTCGGCAAAGACCTGATCACAATGAAAATGTCCCAAATTTAAACATGTTATTTGTGGTAGTTTACTAAAGTTTCAAAAAAAATTGGTGGCAAAAAACCAAAAAAAAATTATTTTGCCGAGTGCCTAGGGTTGGCACTCGGCAAAGTAATAACTTTGCCGAGTGCTGCCCAGCTGGCACTCGACAAAGAGCTGCTGAATTTTTTTTTAAAACTTCGCCGAGTTCTAGATCACGACACTCTGACGAAGAAAATTGACTTTGCCGAGTGCCGCCGATTTGGCACTCGGCAAAGCCGCCGTTTCCTTCAACCGCGCTCGGCCGGCGCGCTCTCTATCTCTTTCTCTCATTTCTCTCTCCCTCTCACCTCTCTCTCCCTCAGCCGCCGCCGCCGCACCACGGCGCCCGTCCCAGCCACCGCGCCTCCCCGCCCCGGCCACCGCGCCACTGCAGAAGAGAGGAGGAGGAGGCAGGGGAGAAGAGAGGAGGAGGGGAGAAGAGAGGAGGAGAAGGAGAAGGAGAGGAGAAGGAAGGTGCCAGCCTAGGCCCGTCGACCCTCACGCCGCTACGGTCGTCCCCGCCGTCGTCGCCGACCCTCGTTGTTGCCATTCTCGTCGCGAAGGTATGCCCTACACCTGTAGTAGTTAGTAGTAGTACTTAGTAGTGTTAGTAGTAGCAGTTAGTAGTTAGTAGTGTTAGTAGTAGTGTTAGTAGTAAGTAGTGATAGTAGTAGTGTTAGTAGTAGTAGTGTTAGTGTTAGTAGTAGTTGTAGTGGTAGTAGTACTTGTTGTTGTACTACTTCGATACTTTCATCTGCATGGAAAGAGAACTAAAGTACATGGCTCGTCTTGGTATATATATGTTTGTTGGCCTTCGTGCCTATGTTTGGTATATATGTGGTTGTTGGCCATCGCGCCTACGTTTCTTGCAGGTTTTGGAAACCTCCCAGTGCAGGGGAGGTGCTGCCAAAATTTTTAATGGATTCTAACCTATTGCCTTTTTATGTAGGAGGACCCATGGGAGGGACTCGGCGACCTTGATCATCTTCGTCGGCGCTGCTGGTCTGCCTGCACCGCATCGCCTCACCACTGCATCGACACACCACTGCCTCGCTAGCCTGACTCCATCGCCACCCTAGGTATAACCCCCTCCTCCTTTGCATGCATGTTTTATATGGTCACGTAGCCCAATTAGGCGTCTCCCGTTCAAAAGAGATACGGTCGGAGGTATGCAAATCTTTTCATATCTATGACCATATCTCTTTCGGATTATCCACGTATTTTGGACAGCCTACGGATGCGTAGATGAGGTTAGTTTCCATGGTTCGCTCTGGTCCGAGATAGACTTTCGGCATCACCTCCCTGTTGTTCTCCGGATACACACTCTCCCTTGCAGGACATGTATCAGGAGAACAACGGGGAGGTGTTGTCGAAATTATGTCTCGGATAGGAGCGGAGCATTGAAACTGACCTCATCTACGCATCTACGGGTAGGATTAGGACCTATCCTCACCTATTAGATGGTAGGAATGCCGTGCAGATGCAATTACTGGTTATATTACTCGCTTACATATGTATATGCCAAAGGATGGAGAACCGTGATTGGATGTACACGGGCCACGCAAGTATGACCCCAGAATGGATGACAAAGACTAATGCTTTCTTGGAGCATTCATTTGGCGAGGCTGCTAGAGGGTCGAGTCGGATGTCGTGTCCCTATAGTAAATGTGACAACCGTGTAAGAAAGAATAGGAAGAACGTGGGGGAAGATCTTTGCAAGTATGGATTCACGCCAAACTATACCTGCTGGATCCACCATGGTGAAGTCGATCATATTAGAGAGGAGGTGGTGAGACCATGCCTCGAGGCTTTTGATGGAGATGCTGGGGTAGCAGACTAGATGGATGACTTTCAGGAGGCACGGTTCGGTGAAGGATTAGAGGACGAGCCAGAGGAATCTACAAAGGCGTACTACGATATGTTGTCTTCGGCATAGAAGCCCCTTCACAAAAAGACAATGGTTTCGCAACTAGATGCCATTGGACGCCTAATGGTTTTCAAGTCACAGTGTAGCATGAGTCGAGACAACTTCGATGGTATGTTGGCAGTTGATGGATCCTTGCTTCCGGAGGGTCACATTCTGCCGAAGAACTTGTACGAGTCATAGAAACTTCTTTGTGCCCTTAAGATGCCGTATGAGCACATCCATGCTTGTCCAAATGGTTGCGTCCTATTTAGGAAAGATCACGAGAAAGCAACGCACTGTCCAAAGTGCAAATCCTCTAGGTATCTAGAGGTCGACACTAGTGATGGCAAGAAGGAATAGCTTGGTATCCTCACGAAGGTCCTATGGTACCTTCCTATCATACTGAGGATCCAACGGCTGTACATGACAGAGGTGTCCACGAAACAGATGACATGGCACAAACATGGCAAAAGATACAATGCTAACAAGATGGTACACCCATCGAATGGCGATACATGGACCCATTTCGATGGCATACATCATGGTAAAGCTGAGGAGGCTCAGAATGTATGTGTAGCGCTAGCAACAGATGGGTTCAACCCCTATGGATTGCTGGCGGCCCTGTACACTTATTGGCCCATGTTCGTGATCCCCCTCAATCTCCCCCCGGTGTCATGTTTCAACCCAAGAACGTATTCTTGTCACTAATAATTCCTGGACACCCAGGGAACAAGATGGGTTTGTTCATGGAGCCTCTCATTGATGAATTGATCCTTGCTTGGGAAAAGGGGTACTGATATACGATCGAGCTACAAAGAAGAACTTCATAATGCATGTGTGGTACCACTACTCCCTGCATGACTTCCTGGCGTATGGCATATTCTATGTGTGGTGTGTTCACGGGAAGTTCCCATGCCCAATATGCAAGACAACTATGAGGTTCACTTGGCTGAAGAGGGGTGGCAAGTTTTCTTCGTTTGACCAACATCGTCAATTCCTCCCTCTTGACCATCCATTCAGACAAGACGTCAAGAACTTTAGGAAAGGGGTTCAAGTCACTGACCCTGCACCTCAGATGATGACCGGTGCCGAGGTCCGTGCTGAGATAGAGGCTCTCAAAGATGATAAAGAGAAAGGTGGTTTTATTGGATATGGTGAGGAACACCAGTGGACTCATAAATCGGGCTTGACTAGGCTCCCCTATTTCAATGACCTTCTTGTTCCACACAACATTGATGTAATGCACATAGAAAAGAATATCGCCGAGGTGCTTTTTGCAACACTCATGGACATTCCTGATAAGTCAAAGGACAATGTTAAGGCTAGACTGGACCTGGCAACGATGTGCGATAGGCCAAAGCAAGTGATGAAGCCTCCCGCGCCCGGCAAGAAATGGAGAAGGACTTCGGTCGATTTCGTCTTGAAAAAAGGACCAAAGGAAGGAAGTGCTGTAGTGGATCCAGATGTTAATGTTCCCTGATGGGCATGCGGCGAATTTGAGTAGGGGAGTAAACTTGTCCACTATGCGAGTCTTATGGATGAAGAGTCATGACTACCACATATGGATTGAGAGGCTCCTTCCTACGATGACTCGGGGATACGTCCCTGAGCATGTGTGGCACGTGCTGGCAGAGTTGAGCTATTTCTTCTGCCAGCTTTGTGCCAAGGAGTTATCTCGGAATGTGATTGATGACTTGGAGAAAGTGGCACCTATGTTGCTCTGCAAGTTGGAGAAGATCTTCCCACCCGGCTTCTTCCTAGCGATGCAGCATCTGATTTTGCACCTACCATACGAGGCACGAATGGGGGGCCCATGCAGGCCCGTTGGTGCTATACAATTGAGAGATGTCTAAAGATTCTTTGAAAAAAGTGTAGAAATAAAGCCAAAATTGAGGCTTTTGTGGCAGAGGCATTTATTCTAGAGGAGGTGTCAAACTTCACAGCAGCATACTATAAGGATGGCCTTCCCAGCGTGCACAATCACCCCCCTCGTTACAACGCGGATGAGAGTTCATTGAACCTCAGCCTTTTCAAAGGGCAACTCGGAAAGGCAAGCGCATCGGGCACCAAGACCTTGCGGCATGATGAGTGGCGCACTATCATGTTGTATGTGTTGTTGAACCTTGATGAAGTCAAGCCTTATGTGTAGTAAGTTCTCAATGAGCTTGTTACATATGCCCTTGTCACTATCCTCCATCTATCGAACCCCCTTATCTCTTGTTTTTTCAGGAAATTTATAAATAAATACTAGAGAGGGAATAGGGCTCCTTCCCCTCAAGAAGAAGATAGTCTTCTCAAAGATGGTGTGCCCAATTTCATATCCTGGTTCGATACGAAGGCACCGTCTAATTTATCTCGTTCAATCTTTGACATCCCACTTTGCTCCTACGAGCGAGTAATGTAACGATCTATCTGGCCTCACCTTGTAGGCCCGCAAGGATGCGGAAATGGATGCTGAGTTGAAAGGGCTCGCCAAAGGCTTTGCCTACAAGGTCAAGTCATTCACCGTTTATGATGTTAATGGCTATCGCTTTCACACAAGAAACTACAAGCAGAGTCGGCCCAATCGGAAAACCACGAATACCAGAGTTCGTACGCCCGACACCGATGAGCATGACTACTACGGCATAGTAGAAGAAATATACGAGCTCAATTTTGAGTGTCGCAAAGCTCCTAATCAAGTCATATTCAAATGCTATTGGTTCGATCCTAATGTCACGAGAACAGCCCCTGAGATTGGACAAGTCAAAATTCGACAGGATTCTGTCTATCAAGGAGAGGATGTCTATATTGTGGCTCAACAGGCCATGCAAGTTTATTATCTCCCATGGGCGTGCCAAAAAGACCCCAATCTTATCGGTTGGTACCTTGTGTAGTTGGTATCGCCACACGGTAAACTGCCTGTCCCAAATGATGAGGATTACAACTTTGACCCAAACACACGGGAGTTCTATCAACCAGAGGGGCTAGAAGGGAGGTTTGACATAGACATGTTTTCGCTGATGGGCATGGAAGTAGACAATGACATTGATCAGGATGATGGAGATGAGGACGACAGAGAAGAGGTGCAAAATGCTAAGGACTTACAAATGCTTGAGAGATTACAGTTAGGCAATGACAATGATGACAACGATGGAGATGAGCCCGATTTACTTGACAATATTGATAGTGATGACGACACCTATGATCCAGTCGCTACCGATCATGAAGAATATTTCTAATTCATGTAATACTATATTATTATTATTATTATTATTATTATTATTGCAATTATGTTTCGTTCATTTTGCATCTCTTTATAAGTACTTGTAATTTAACTGTGCTAATTGGTTTACTCTTTGAAATTGTAGGCACTCGACAAAATGTCAGGCAGAAGGCAGGCCCATCGGGGGGTCAACTCCCTCTACATGAGGGAGCGCTCACCACCCCACGCTGAGGAGGACCCCTTGCCGGAGCCGCCGACGAGGAGGACGAGGAGCGGCTGCCCCCGCGGCCGTCCGAGGATGAGGGTGCAGTCGGCTGCCACCCCATCAGTGGACAAGGACGACCAGGCAGTGGGCCTACACTTAGGAGGGGGTGGCACTTCCTCTGACTCGTTGGACCACAGGGAGGCGGCGATAGCGACAGCAGGGGGTTCTACTAGCACAGCCTCTGGCTCTACCTCGTCGGGAGTCTACTTGCGTGGGCCCTCACAGCTCCCGGCGCGACCGATCCCACTTCACCAGCGCCCGGTGATTTGACCCAGCGGCGACAAGTAAGTATTATTTCACTACTATTTCATATGACATGTTGAAAATTGAACTGGAGACTAACAATTCTTCTTAATGACTCTTGCAGCAACTGGGAAGTTGTGTCTAGAACGGGCTAGCACATCAATGGCACCCTAGGCCTTCTGATTCGGTAGCACTACCCTGGCATGGTCACCTATGCCTCGGTGACTTCGCCGCCCTAGACGTGGGACCACTTCTACGCCGCCGAGGACAGCGAGTTCAGCACCGTTGCGGCGTAGATCAAGGCTGAGTTCTGGGTGAGTCTTCATCGCACTAAATTGGTCAATACTACGCATTCATTGGTCGTTCTTGAAATAATGAAACGATACATGATGTCTGTATGCAGGACTTCTTTAGGTGTGACGAAGGGTTTGAGGACTGGGCGGCGCGAGTGCAGGACAAGGTCTGTAGGTCCCGACTCTCAAACCTGTACCAAGAGACGCGGCTCCAGTGCATCATCAACTACAGCGCTGACGTCCTTGGTCAGGTGGTGAGGAAGGCCGATGCTAGGACTAGGACGCTCACCAAGGAGTAGTACCTCTCGGTAAGTATGAAACATTAATACTGACTCCTTCCATGAAGAATAGATAGGCTTCATTTCATCTTCTGACATATCAATAACTTGATGGCATGTAGCAATGTCCTGATTGGTGCGCTAGGCACCACCTCTGCTGGGAGGCCATTGTGGACAGGTGGCTCTTGGAGGAGTGGGCAGAGAAGCACAACATCCGTTAGGACTGCCACCTGTAGATGGGTGGGGCGCCACACCATCAAGGCAACCGGAGCCTCAGCGCGTACGCCCAGACATGGGTAATCTTCTTTGTGTTTTCATCTTTATTTATTTATTCTAACGCTCAATTCTCATTACTTGTAATCATCTTTGTGTTTTCCTCATAGTCCCAGGCGCACCAAGGCCAGGAATGCAACGAGTTCATGGCGTACGCCCTGGCACACAAGGGCAAGGCGACGGCCCCGAAAGTCACCTACAACCCGGCGGACGGGCCCAAGGCGTACACCAGCGCGAGTGTCCACAGCAAGCTTAGCGAGTACACCTCGGCGGCCCATGAGCGCCATGGGGAGGACTTCGATTCGGCCACCCAGCCCCTAGACACAGACCTCCTGATGAGGCTAGGAGGAGGGAAGCAGCACGACCGATACTGGATGGCGGACAACACAGTTGACTCCGCCTCTGTTCCCAACCTCGCCGAGATTCAAGTAAGGAGCACGAGCTCCTCCCTCCCCATATGCTCTTGGCAGCAGAGCTCACAGCAGCAGATGGTGGAACTCCAGGTTAGTACTATTTTATTCGTCGTTCATTGCTTTTACACATCTACCTTGCCTTTGCATTGTTTAAACATTGCGGGTGGAATGTTGCAGGCCGACTTGCGGAGGTTGGAGGCCTAGTAGGCGGCCCAGGCGGAGGCCCATCGGCTGGAGATGGAGGCTGTATAAGCCCAGAGGGCGGCCGAGACGCAGAGGCTGCAGGACATGTTCAGCTTCATGGCGAGCCTTCAGGCCTTGCCAGGTGTGGTCGTGCCCCAGTCACTGCTCGCTCCAGTTGTGGCACCTCCTCTAGTAGGGACTCCGATGAGTATATATGGTTATTTATTTCTTTAGCTTGTGCGGCCCTCCTGTAGATACTCATGAATTCGCTTCTCCTTTGTGCAGCAACAGTCGGCGGGTTCGAACCCGACTCCTCAAGGTAGCCCTTCTCCACAGGCTAGGTGGACAACTGGCCCTCCTCAAGGTGGCAGTTCACACTCCGGGTGGGAGGCTGGCAATAGGTACCATTTATTTGTTTCTTTTCATGTTGCATGGACTTGTGTTAGACTGAGCCTTATGTTGGACTACTACTAGAGACATATATATATTGTGACGGATATTGTCATGGATGATGCGAATGTATGTGATGGATTATGGACAATGGATTTGTATGTGATGTATTATGGATGGTGGATGTGTATGTGATGGGTTATGGATGTGTATGTGATGGAATATGGATGTGTATGTGATATATCCTGTGCTGTGTGTTGATATATATGTGATTTCTTTGTTTGCGCAGATGGAAAGCAAAAAAACAAAAAAAAAGCATTTCCCCCTCTTTGCCGAGTGCCACACTCGGCAAAGAGGGCTTTGCCGAGTGCCGTGACCATGGCACTCGGCAAAGATGGGAAGCAGAGACCCAATTTCCCAGCTTTGCCGAGTGCCAGAGCCATGGAACTCGGCAAAGATTTTTTTTTAAAAGAAAAAATTTCTTTGCCGAGTGCAAGAGTATGGCACTCGGCAAAGATTTTTTAAAAAGAAAAAGAAAAAATTCTTTGCCGAGTGCCGCTGAGGTGGCACTCGGCAAAGAGGCCGTCAGAGTTGATGTCGGTTTTTTTTTGCCGAGTGCTGACGTGGCACTCGGCAAAGGCTTTACCGAGTGCCCGATATGTGGCACTCGGCAAAGAAACCTTTGCCGACGGGTTCTTTGTTGACTGCTCTTTACCGAGTGCGGCACTCGGCAAAGCCTTTACCGAGTGTATTTCGGGCTTTGCCGAGTGCCGCAGGCACTCGGCAAATTGCCGGTTTCTAGTAGCTATCTAACTATATATCTAAGTAGCTATCTAACTGCGGCACTCGGCAAATTGCCGGTTTTCAGTAGCTATCTAACTACATATCTAAGTAGCTATCTAACTATATCTATGTGCATATATATCTATGTTTCTATCTATCTACATATATATCTCACTAGATCACTAACTAAATCAACTACCTAAGTCATCACATTAACTAATAAATAACAAATGCCAACTAAGTAGGTACATTGCATATTCATAATTTTTACCTTTCTGGACCGGCAGACGATGGGCGTGGGTCAGGCCGAAGATCTGGGCCCCCGGTGGCGCGCGGCGGGCACGGGATGCCCGGGGCTACGCGCGTCGAGTCCGGCTCGACGGGCGCGGGAGGCACGCCGGCGGTGGACGGCGGCAAGGCGGGGCGAGGCCGGCGGTGGAGGGCGGCAAGGCGGGCCGAGGCCGACGGTGGAGGGCAAGGCGAGGACGGCGGTGGAGGGCGGCGGAGGCGGCGCAGCGCGGCGCGGCGCGGCGGCCAACCACGGGCAAGTCTTCGACCGTGCCCCCTGGCAGGTCTTCGACCGTGCCCAGGAGCTCGGCGCCAGAGACGCTGGCGCCTAGCTCGGTGTCAGCATCAATGGCACCGAGCTACGGGTCTATTTTTTTAATTCTTTTCGTCAGGACCTGTTCGTGAGAAACTTTTTTTTTAAAAAAAAGCTGTAAAAAATTCGGTCGTCTGTGTCCATCGGCTCGTGGTCCACGCGACCACGCGCCCATCTTGCTCATGTGCGTCCTTCCTTCAGGACGGAGTAGGCTCTAGGCTCGCTGGTGGTACACGTCGTACGTAGCTTTAATTATTCGATTCTGAGTATACACCACCTCTGCACAGTCAACTCGTCGAGAACAAACGTCAGCATAGATTTGTGAGCTTCAGGCAGGTTTATAATAATATAATATGCTACTTGGTCTGAGTGATTGATATAAAAAAAATATTATCAATATTAGTGTCTCCAAACATGTCGTTTAATGTAAAAATATGTCACTTAATAAATATTAATATTTCTATATATATTGATTAAAATTTAAATTTATTCGCTTCTTGAAACATGAAATTGATATTTACGGTCACGGCCAACTTGATTATAGCATGCATGCATGTATGGGCTTAGGGGTTCTACTTGTAGCTTTCCATTATGGTTACAGCCAAAACCTGATTTTTGTATTGTTGCTAGCCTTATTGGCAATTCTACCGTTTCAACAATTAGCTATTGGCAAAGTCACCAATCATTTAGGAGTTTTTAGTGTAGCAGTATAGCAAATGCAACAGCTTATATGGGTTGTCTGGCCGAGTTGCGAGTTTGTGAAGTGCGGTAAAACCCAAGGGTATGTGCCTTCAATTTGTTCGGTAGGAGGACTACAACAACAATGCAAGCATGTAAATAACAGATTGACACACACATATATATATATATGTGTGTGTGTCAATCTGTTATTTACATGCTTGCATTGTTGTTGTAGTCCTCCTACCGAACAAATTGAAGGCACATGCGTTTGAAGCTCTGGCATGCATGGAGATGCATGCTAGATCCGATCCGTAGTTGAGGACAACAGATCGTGTACCTATCTATAGTTTCGAGTCTCGCTCCATGTATGCATGCATGCACGGATCTGGATTAATATTCGCACATGGAACTCGGTGTATTGTAATATTTTTATTTTGCTTTTTTGTTACAAACCGATTTGTTGATCATTTAATTGATTTTTTAATTATCCTTTCTCCATATAATTTCATGATTTAAAAGCTATCGTCATTTTCTTCTCTTCTTCATTCCTGTTGTAGTTTATGCCGAGACCAAAATTAAGATTGCCGGGAGTTTCTTTTGGTGACTATCCAAGTCTCGATCTCGTTAGTTTCCAGCTTGTGTATGCAACGTGCATTCAGTCGCCACACGGTCCGGATTTACCGTTCATGCAGCCAAGATGTTCAATGGTTGAAAAAAAAATTCGATCCAGTTTCGGTTCACAAATAATGAGTCCTTTAAGTTGTTCTCTATTATGCCCGTCAGCCTCTCAAAAGATAACCATTTACATGCACTACCGGAAACCGGCGATTTGCCGAGTGCCAGAGGCTTTGCCGAGTGTATTTTATCGGACACTCGGCAAAGACCGTGTTTGCCGAGTGTCAGAAAAATACACTCGGCAAACAAAAACACACGGCAAAATACGTCTTTGCCGAGTGTTTTTTTCTGGCACTCGGCAAAGAGACTTTTTGCCGTGTGCATTTTTTTGGCCCTCGGCAAATCAGTTTTTCGAAGCAATTTTTGAGGCTCTAAATGAATTCAAATGAAAAACTTTTCAACTACAAAGTTGTACAACTTCTCAAGATCTACAAAGTTTATTTTGGTCATTTCTTCATTTGACAAAGCGACAATAACGTTGTTCATAAAATCTACATCACTCATATCTCTCATATTAGTTTCATGAAAGTAGAAGACAGATATATAAGATTTGTGAACAATGTTACTACCACTATGTCGGATGAACAAATAACCAAAATAAACTTTGTAGATCTTGATAAGTTATGAAATTTTGTAGTTGGCAACATTTTGATTAGAAATCATCTTGTCATGCAAAAACGACGTTTGAATTTGAAAATTTTAAAATTTGAATTTTTTAAAAGACCTCGGATGGAAAAACTTCCTAAATGAAAATTGTAGATCTGCAAAAGTTATGAAACTATGTAGTTGACAACTTTTTGATTTGAAATCATCTTATCATGCAAAACTACGTTTGAATCTCTCAAATTTAAAATTCAAATTTTTCAAACGACCTCGGATGGAAAAACTTACTAAATGAAAATTGTAGATCTCAAAAAGTTATGAAACTTTGTAGTTGACCACTTTTTGATTTGAATTCATTTAGGGCCTCAAAAAAGTAATTTACTCTCAGTTTGCCGAGTGCCTTTTTTCTGGCACTCGGCAAAGCCGTATTTTGCCGAGTGCCTATGTTTTGGCACTCGGCAAAGAGGCATTTTGCCGTGTGCATTTTTTTGGCCCTCGGCAAATCAGTTTTTCGAAGCAATTTTTGAGGCCCTAAATGAATTCAAATGAAAAACTTTTCAACTACAAAGTTGTATAACTTCTCAAGATCTACAAAGTTTATTTTGGTCATTTCTTCATTTGACAAAGCGACAATAACATTGTTCATAAAATATACATCTCTCATATCTCTTATATTAGTTTCATGAAAGTAGAAGAGAGATATATATGATTTATGAACAATGTTACTACCACTATGTCGGATGAACAAATGACCAAAATAAACTTTGTAGATCTTGAGAAGTTATGAAATTTTGTAGTTGGCAATATTTTGATTTGAAATCATTTTGTCATGAAAAACGACGTTTGAATTTGAAACTTTTAAAATTTGAATTTTTCAAAAGACCTCGGATGGAAAAACTTCCTAAATAAAAATTGTAGATCTCCAAAAGTTATGAAACATTGTAGTTGGCAACTTTTTGATTTGAAAATATCTTGTCATGCAAAACTGCGTTTGAATTTCAAAATTTTAAAATTCAAATTTTATAAACGACCTCGGATGGAAAAACAACCAAAATAAACTCTGTAGATCTCGAAAAGTTATGAAACATTGTAGTTGGCAACTTTTTGATTTGAAAATATCTTGTCATGCAAAACTGCGTTTGAATTTCCAAATTTTAAAATTCAAATTTTGTAAACGACCTCGAATGGAAAAACTTCCTAAACTAAAAGTGTAGATCTCGAAAAGTTATAAAACTTTGTAGTTCACAACTTTTTATTTGAATTCGTTTAGGGCCTCAAACAAACAATTTACACTCGGTTTAGTATAATATATTGGGAACTAAAACGGAATCTAGACACAAGTGACAGTGTGGTGTAGTGGTAAAGGAGGTTTGTGCGTAGCAGGAGGTCTCGGGTTCGAATCCCGTCGGCCGCATAGCTGTGAAATTTACGCGAAAAAAGCCGAAGATGGATGGGCGCTGACCGGTGGGGGCCTCCGTCAATTAAAAAAAATGCATTTTTTTTGGGTAAAAATTCTCATTTTTTCGGGTTTTTTTTTCGGTTCCAACTTTGCCGAGTGTCCGCCCTTTGCCGAGTGCCCGACAAAAAACACTCGGCAAAGACGTATTTGCCGAGTCATTTTTTCCCGAGTGTAATTTGCCGAGTGTTACACTCGGCGAACAATTCGCCGAGTGTTTTATGCCTTTTGCCGAGTGTTTGGGACACTCGGCAAACTCAAGGGGTCCGGTAGTGATGGTTTCTGGTCGTTCCAGGACGTCAAAGTATGGCATTCTAGGCGCGCGCTCTATGGACTACTATGGTTAGCTTTGGTCCATCGGTTGGAAATGAATATGCAAGGGCAGTTATCTTAAGCAAAACACCCCTAGAAATGCCTTTTCAAGAGAGATGCATTTTTAGGATGGGTGGGTAAACTCAACTCCGCAGACCATTTTTACTGTCCCTGAAAATCGTTTCCGCAGTAGTGGATGTGTCTCTCTCCCTCGGTCCAATAGAATGAATATAACTTTATCATAATAATACCAACTTGAACCATCTTGAGTTCAATCAAATTTATACAAAAATATCAAAAATTATAATACCAGATAAACATCATTAGATTTGTTATAAAACACATTTTTGATAATATAATTATGTTATGTCACTCTTTTTTATATGTTTAATCAAATTTTAGATAATTTGACTATAAATTAAGACGAAAAATAGAATGACATACATTCTTCCTCCAGACGGAGGTAGCACTGCAGCACTCCCTCTGTCTCTTTTTTAGCTGTCGTTCTCACATATCGAGGAGCTAAATATACTCAAATTTAACTAAACATATATAAGAGGTTACTAATTATGATATGTAATAATAAGTATCATTAAATTAACCATTGCATATATTTTTGTAATACACTTATTTGGAGAAACAAATATCACTAACATTTTTTAGTCAAAATTTAGACGACGACACCTAAAAATACTGCGGCCGTGCTGTCGAATCGATGGCATGGTCAGATCAGGCGATCAGCCATAAGTTGCTTGTTATCTCATGCAGCATGCAATGTGAGGCTGTGAGCGCTAGCTTGTCGTCGTCCCTCTGCACCATCAGCTCGTGCTCTATATCTCGCTCACAGATTGAGGTTTGAATCGGAGTCAAAGAGATCAGACGACGCCTCGAGATGGGAGAGCCGGTCGATATGATCTCCTAGCTGTCCCTGCTGGATCGGAATATAATATAATTTGGATATATATTCGATATCCCGTCCTGCTGGGCCACCTCCCAACTCCATAAAATATGTCTTGTTGGGAGCTACCAGAGCCAGTTTTTCTACTGATGGGTGACGTACGGCTACAAACCGACGTATTGTTTTCTACCAGCAAAAAGATATGGGACGATGCTGCATGGCATGATCTGGATACAATATTGCCCACACAATATATAATATTTGGATGCCCTGCCTGCCGGGCCATCTACTTACTACTTTCACTATGTAAAAAAAAACAAAGAGCAGAAACCGTTCTAGTGACACGGAATCGGCCCGTGTCTGTGATGTGTGATCACAAACGCGTCTAGACAAAACACGTCTATAATTTGCTCCCTCAGTTTTAGTCTGGAATATAATTAATCTAAGTGAAGAATATAACTAATCCCATGCCTCGAATACAATCTGTCGCTTCATTCTTATATTATAGCTCATTTTAACTTGATTAGCTCTAAATAAGACATCTTTGATTTTATTTGATTAAAAAAATACATCAACACCTATAATATCAAAATTGGTTTCGTTGAATTCTCCGTGAAATGTCTTAATAGCTATTCCCTCCATCCTGAAATATAAGCAATTCAAGGTTTAAAATATATACCAAATTATAAGGGATTTTAGGTGAACAAATACTTGAAAAGACAACATTCACATGCATAATTACCATTAGTGACTATCACAAACCCAAATATGATAATCAATGAGGGTTATATACGTCATTTGTCTTACCACATATTATATCCAAAAATTACTTAGATACCTTATATTTCAGGACAAGACGTTATGTTTGTCAATCAGCCATCACCCTTTATATTTATATAATACTGATCTTCTCTATATATGGGTCAGGTTTCCTTTCCAAAATTTCAATAACTCAGGTTACCTCTAACCAACTATAGTACAACTCCCACACATGCAAATCTTATAGTTTATTCAAACAATGAGTCTCTATTAGCCACATACTACGCACCAAGATGACCCTTGATCATTATTGTCGTATTATTTGTTTTTTTAATCATAGTATATAGACGCAGATACTCATATATGCATGCACAATCACCCTATAAATACACGCACACATCGTATCTCTATGAACAACCTTCGAAAGATTAATCCGGCATATCTCAAGAGTTATGATGTAGTCACCACAGATGCCTTTATCAACAAACATGATGCCTACGATTCAAGGACTTAAATCTAGAAAAAAAAATGTGAACATCTTCGCGTCAAGTCGAGGACTTAAATCCAAATAATCAGGTTCCACCCTAAAAAAGACCTAGTTAGCTAAACTACGCACCATTCGCTCGTAAATAGCAGGACTATGGCTGTATGGCAGCAAGTGTATATGCGTGTCCACCCTCTCTGTCCTTTGCTTTCCTTCACGTGAACAAACAACCATGCATGCAGGATGGTTTGCAGGACGTGTTGCTTCTGTCCACCATCCCCATACCAGCAAGCTATGTATTATCACTTCATGAATAAATGTGTGTCACAATAATGTTTCTGTCTCATCCCTTCTTAACACGGGAATCATGTGTTGTAATATACAATTATCTCTCTCCATAGATGCAACAGCTAGCACTCGACCAATGACATGCACGGTAACGGCAATGCATGCAGTAGTTGCTTAGTATGAATCGCTGCAAAAAACCTTGCCAAATGCTGAAAATCCCTCAAAAGAAACAATCCTTGGCATCTCTCTCATGCTCCTGCTATCTTTCTTGCATTTATAGGCTTGCAGTTAGCCAGTTACATCCGGTGTTCCTGCTGGGCCTTGTTTAGATGCAAAAAATTTTGCAAAATGACACTGTAGCGTTTTCGTTGTTATTTGACAATTAGTGTCCAATCATAGTCTAATTAGGCTTAAAAGATTCGTCTCGTGGATTTCGTCTAAACTGTGTAATTAGTTTTATTTTTTATTTATATTTAATGCTTCATGCATGCGTCCAAAGATTCGATGTGACGGGAATGTGAAAAATTTTGCAAAATTTTTGGGAAACTAAACTGGGCCCTGGCTTTCTCTTTCATGTATAGGCTTTGCTGTTACATCCGCTCAGACCATGAAGTGTTTCCTCGACAATCCAGCTCAGGTAGCGGCCTAGCTAGTAGCTTGCTACCAACAATAGAAGAATCTTAAAGCCAGGTAAAAAAATCGAATGAAATGACGCGCGCGTGATAGACGATGAACTAACCGACGTAAATCTGAACTTGTTGAACGATTCGTACGTGGAGTTTGTCAATTCTCTTGCAAGTAGCAGTAGCCGGCAACTTGCACTGTGTCTTGGCCGAGTTTTGTAGCTGATGTAAACCCCAGCTACACCCATACGTTTTCACATGTCGGTAAGTTTATTTACATGCATTATTGTGTCTTATCCAGCAAATTGAAAGCTCATGCAGGTCTCCAAGCTACCACCACCGCGGTCTAGGGCATCTTGCAGCCGCAATTCAGAGCCCCCTCGTTCATCTCTAGCGAGGCTGTCGGTGGCAACAAGGAGAGGCAATAATCCATCTCTCTTTACAATTACGTGATTCTTCAGCTTAGTTAATTTGCTTGGATTTAGTTTTAATAAAGCTACTATGAAGTCATATGATTAATGTTCGACCGGGAACTTTTAATTTATTACTTACAAGTATGAGGTCACTTTGTGGACACCATCTACTAGGGGAAGGGTGGGCTCTGTTAGCCCACAGAATCACCGGCTCAGGTGAGTGAACCACTCATCAGTCTTGCCGAGCACCCACTAGTGTTGCCGAGCACCCACTAGCTAAGTCAACCACGAACAAGCGTTGTCCGTCCCCACACACTATGGCTAGAGGTTGAAAAAGAGGGAGAACAGAGTATACACACAGTACAAAGACACCAGCGTTAGCCGAAGCCCTGTATGGGAGATGGCAAATCTGAACTCTATCCATCCAGTCCTAGTACAGTGCACATGCTGTAACAGTAACTAGATAACACAGCAGGACTGACTTCTGCTCCTGTCCCTGCATGTGGCTACAGTGCGGCAGGTGAGCCATTCGGCGCCTGCCTCTGCAGCGGCTACAGTACCACAGCAGGGGGCCCTTTCAGCGCCGCCTTCCCCTTACTATGTGTTCACACAAGGAAGCAGTAGATTATTCTAACAAGTCTTCCCCTAATCCTACTGTTATCCCTTGTACCCCTCCATGCCGATCATCTCCTTCAGTTCCGTGAGTCGAAGACGTCCGAGCGGCTTGGTGAGGACGTCTGCGAGTTGCCGACCAGTTTCGACAAACTCGATGACGATCTGCCCTCCATCAACACAGTCCCTGAGAAAGTGGAACTTCACGTCGATGTGTTTGCTCCAGTCGTGCAGAACCGGATTTTTCGCGAGGGCGATGGTGGGTTGGTTGTCCACCATCAGTGTTGGTGGGTGAGCTTCCACGCCGGTCAGTTCGCCCAGCAGCTGGTGTAGCCACACAACTTGGCACGCCGCTGTGGCCGCCGCTATATACTCTGCCTCACACGTACATAGCGCCACCACCTTTTGTTTCAGCGACAACCATGAAATTGAGGCCGACCCAAGGAAGACGAGCACGCTAGAGGTGCTCCGTTGTCCGTCGATGTCCCCCACCATGTCTGCATCGCTGAACATAGTGAGCTGCAGCTACTCCCGCCGGTCTTAGGAAAAATGATCCCTTGATCCACCGTTCCCTTGATGTAGCGCAGTAGCCGCTTCACCGTAGCCCAATGATCCTCTCTGGGATCCTCCATGAAGCGGCTGACGTAGCCCACGGCAAACGCAATATCTGACCACGTGTGGACTAGGTAGCATAGACCGCCGACAATGCTGCGGTAGAGTGTTGCATCCACCTTCGCCGCAGTGCTGGTTTTTGTTAGCTTTAGCTGCTCCTCCATCCGAGTCACGCATGACTTGCACTCAGCCATGCCGCTCTGCTCCAATAGCTTGGAGGCATATGCGCTCTGACCGAGCATGAGTTCCTCCTTCCCTGTCTCACCTCGATGCTGAGGTAGTAAGAGAGTGCACTGAGATTGCTAATTCAAAAACGAGCCGCCATCTCGCGCTTGAAGCCATTGATGTCCTCCGTGCAAGCGTCGGTGATGATTAAGTCATCCACATACACGCCGCCGACAAGCTCCTCCTTCCCCCGTCGTCGCGTGTAGAGCGCGTGCTCGGTTGCGCACCGTTGAAACCCAAGCTCGTCCAGCGTGGCATCAAGCTTGGCGTTCTATGCTCATAGGGCCTGCCACAACCCGTAGAGCGCCTTGCGCAGTCGTAGCACCCTGTGCTCCTCTCCCTTAACGGCAAAACCTAGAGGTTGCCTAACGAAGACCGTCTCCGCCAGCTCGCCATTGAGGAAGGCCGATTTAACGTCCAAGTGATGGACGCGGCAGTCCTTTGCTGCTGCCAAGGCTAGTAGCAAATGGACTGACTCCATGCGCGCTACTGGCGCAAAGACCTCCTTGAAGTCTATGCCTTCGCGCTAAACAAAGCCTTGGGCGATGAGGCATGCCATGTGCTTGACAATGGCGCCGAGCTCATCCCATTTGACCTTGTACACCCACTTTAAGCTGATCGGACGACATCCTAGAGGTGGATCAACGAGCTGCCATATCTTGTTTTCCTCGATCGCCTCATCTCCTGCAGCATTGCTCGTCGCCAGTTTCCATCCTGCTCGGCCAGCGCAAACATGGGTGGTTCCTCTGCACTGACAAGCAGTAGCTCTGCGTCATTGAGCAGCTGACCAGCCAGTCCTAAGGGTCCTGTGCCACCAACAATGTCGTCCAGCCTATGGAACCGCACCTCATCACCTTCATGGAAGGCATCCATGAACTCAGTGATGCCACTTGGAGGTGAGGCGAACTCGATCGGTGTTGATGGAGTTCCTTGTTCTGCCGGAGTGCTCGGCACCCTGGTTGCAGTGCTCGGCACTACTTCTGGACAGCTCGTCATTACTCCAGCAGTGCTCGGCACCACTATAGGAGTGCTCAGCCTTAGTCTTGGAGTGGTCGGCACCACTACAAGACCTCTTGGCTCTGCCACGAGAGTGCTCGGCATCCGTCCTGGAGTGGTCACCACCACTATAGAACCTTCCGGTGCCACTCCTGGCGTGCTCAGCATCCCTCCCGGAGTGCTCGACACTGCCCTAGGGGTGCTCGACTCTACCGCTGGAGTGCTCAACACCTCTTTCCCAGCGTCTCCACCACCGTGGATGACCAAGTGCTTGACGACAAAGGTGCTGGTGAAGCCGCCAGCTTCCCCCATGCTCGAACTGCTCGTCCCAAGATGCCTTCTCGTCGAACACAATATCGCGTGAGACAAGCACCTTGTCTCCACATGGGTCGTAGAGCCGGTACGCCTTGGTACCCTCCGCATAGCCTAGGAACACCATCGGTGTGCTCCTGTCCTCCAGCTTGGTGAGGTTCAGCTTCATGTTCCTGATGTGGCCGATGCAGCCGAATGTCTGGAGGAAGAACACGCTCGGCTTACGCCCATACCAAGCTTCGAATGATGTCTTGCCCGTCAGGGCTTTGGTCGGAGTGCGGTTGAGGATGAACACCATCATGGTCACCGTCTCCCCTATAATCTTGCTGGCATGCCTTTGGCCTTCATCATGGATCGGGCCATGTCGACCACCGTCTGGTTCTGTCGCTCCACCATGCCATTCTATTGTGGCGAGTACGATGCGGTGTGGTGTCGCACCACACCCTGATCCGCACAGTACATAGCGAACTCCACTGAAGTGAATTCACCGCCATGATCAGTCCTCGGTATGTGGAGCTTCTTGGCGCTCTCGGCCTCCGCGCGCATCTTGAACTTCTTGATCGTCGTCGCCACTTCGTCCTTGCTCGTCAGGAGTTGCAGTCACATGTAGCGACTATAATTATCCATAAGCAGGAGGAAGTACCGCTGACCACCGTTTGTAGCTGGTGTGATCGGCCCATAGAGGTCACCGTGGACGAGCTCGAGAGCATCCTTCACGCGATACTTGGCCGCCTTTGGGAATGGTAGCCTCCTCTGCTTCCCGGCCAGGCAACTGTCACATAGCTCGCCTCCATG
The DNA here is from genome assembly GCF_019320115.1 of Miscanthus floridulus. NCBI lineage: Eukaryota > Viridiplantae > Streptophyta > Magnoliopsida > Poales > Poaceae > Miscanthus > Miscanthus floridulus. Next base: position 2,613,108 of record NC_089581.1, on the reverse strand, counting down.
CTTCATGTGGGGTAGCCATCAGACCATCTTCTCTAGCCAACCAAGCGTGTCGAAGCTGAGATGTCCGAACCGGGCATGCCACATCCACGGTTCCTCGGTGTGCCTTGCCACCAGGCACACCGGCTGCTCTACCTTTAGGTCAAGCAGGTACAACCGGTTTAGGGACCTCTTCACCTTAGCAAGAAGTCACTGCTCCTAGTCCCTGATCCTAAGGACTCCGTCCTTGATCAGTATCTCGCTACCGCACTCATCCAGCTAACCAATGCTGATGATGCTAGAACACAGCTATAGGATATAATATACATCCGTTAGCGCGCGGTGCTCCTCGTTCTGGCATCTGAAGATGATGGTGTCGCGCCCTTGGATAGCCACCTTGAGCTATCACCAAACTTCACCGTACCGATAACATCGTCGTCGAGCTCGGAGAAGGATGCCTTGGAGCCGTTCATGTGGTTGCTAGCACCAGAGTCCAGATACCACCGCTGCTCCTGGTCGACGCCCACACGTCCGAGGTGGACTTGGGCGCGTGGTTCGTCGAGGTTGATAGTCTTCAGGGCCTTCCCAGGTCCTTCCACCGTCGTCGCCTCTTCCTTCTCCTCTGCCTTGACGTCGTGCAGTGCATAGAACATCGCCATTAGGATAGTGACCTCATCATCATCATCAGCTTACGCCAGATGAACCTCAGCCTTCTTCTCCTACTTGCGATTTGGGCACTCCCGTGCCTAATGGCCTAGCTTCCCGTAGCACCGATAGGCGTTTGGGTCGACCTGTTTCTTCTTCTCCAAAGAAGCCTTGCCACGGCGCTTGCCATCGCCACCATGGCTGGAGGAGGCTGCCTTCCCGGAGTTCCTTCGAGCAGCCCACTCCTCTTCCATCAACAGCAGTTTGCCGCTGTCCTTCATTATTGTCGCCTACTCTAGGCACTCGTCCACCGCCCGTAGACAGCCTATCACATCCTCAATGGTGAGGGTGGACAAGTCCAGCATCGTCTCTATAGAGAGAGCGATCTAGATATACTTTGCTGGCACGGAGTGAAGATACTTGGAGACCGCCTCCTCTTCGTCGATGGTGACACCATGGCTCTTCAGCTTGCTAATGAGCATCTACAGGCAGAGGGAGAAGTCCTCCACCGTTTCATGCACAATCAACCAACACATGGGACTGTTGCATAAATTCATGAGGAGGAATCGGTAAGAAAAGGTAAAACTCTCTCATGCATTGGATGATTGTGTGTATGGACACATGCCGTCACAGCAGGTTGCCCACGACTACCCCATGGGCAGTCCCCACCAAATTTTTCTGTAAAGAGGAAATCAAGCGTCCAACTTGAGGATCAAGGGTGGAGGTGTTGAATCTACAACATGTGATGTACCCAATAATTCAACTGCTGATGTTCTTGTATCGATTCAGACAAGGGCGGATCTTGCACCAAGGAGGGGTGGGATGACGCCTCTGCTATCACTACTCGAAGCATGAAGCCCCTCATAATCCCCCCTACAAATTGGTACCCATAGAAGCTTGAAAGGAGGGGCTAGAGAAGGAAAATAATAGGAGAAACCTTCCTAATAACTCATTTTTCTAGATCAGTCACTGAATTCATATGCATTTTGGTCTTGTTCAGGAATAATGGATCTTGGGACATGTGTCCAAGCTTTTGGAATTGATCGGTAGATTCGGCATGAGAACTGCACTGTGGTTTTGGTGTTCGACAGAGTCTACATATTTATCTAGAGTATTAGAAGGCGTTAGAGAAGATGTTGGAAGGAACTAGGACAATTCTATCTTTTTGTTTCAGATTTTTTTTCCCAATGTAATTTGGGGCATACTGTGTCGGGTTTTAATATAATTTGTCCAAAAGAAAAAGAAAAGCACGTGCATGCATTATTTGCACTGATATATATCGATTGATTACGCGTGGACAGATAAGCTTTTTTACATGCATTATTATTGTGGTCCTACCTAGTTAGCTCTGATCCGGCCTGACCCGGTCGATCTCGATATTGATTAATTAGTCGAGAACGAAAGATTGCGCACGTCTCTATTGTTTCATGTCTCCATGGATACGTGCACACATGGATCCACGTGACTTAACTTACTATTAGGAGTAAGGAGAGCTTGCAGGCCTGCGTCAAGTGTGCATACGATTACCAAAACGAACCAATAACACTGATCGATGTGATCATTAATTGTCGAGTGCATGGATGCTGCATGCATGTGCATCACGTACGTACGTGATTTAACGGCACTATGCTTTTATTAATGATAGGCGATGTCTCCGACGACAGCTACACACCCGTGGTAACTTCGTGAATCTCGAGACCTGTCGGCTCAGTCCTTCGGAGGTGATCATATAGGTAAGTGCGTATGTGTGTTCATAAGAGTGAGTGTGCGTGCGTGTTATGAGCGTCTATGTTACTGTGTAATTCTTAAAAAAAAAAAGAACCATGCACCAGACCGTTATATATATTGTCTTACAATTTGCTCATATATATAAACTTGTTTCCGCTCCATGATATCCTCGTCGTGTCGATCTCCCATCGTTCAATTTATGAGAAAATTGTAAGCTATATATTTTATTAACTAGTTGTTTGATGAGCATTGCTGGTGCTCTGCATTTGGCTCGGCTGATATGAACACACCGTCAGCAGTTTGATCGCCGTCGTCGTTTGCCTAAACATGGTCAGCAGTTTTAATTTGGCTCCCCTCCAAAATAAGAGGATCAGAAAACTAGCCTTACACTACTACACAAACTTTATTAGAGGCGGGTATTTTCGGTTTTCCGCGGCGGGCAAAGCCGTCCGCCGCGGCCTAGAGGCCACGGTAAATCGTGGCTTAACCGCGGCGGGCGGCCTTGCCCGCCGCGGTTAATCGATTTCCCGCGGCGGGCGGTGTAACGTGCCCGCCGTGGTAAATATACTTTTACCACGGCGGGCACGTTAGGATGCCCGCTGCGGTTAATCATTTAAAAAAAACAAAAAAAATCAGGAGCCCGCCGGTGAGCCCATTCTCGAGCCCACTGGCGAGCCCACCGGCGACGGATCCGGGCTTCCCACGGTCGCCACCACCTCGCCAGTCGCTCGCAGGGGACCACGCCGACGCCTCCTCGCGGATCCCGCCGCGCCGTGGTGGAGGGAGGCCGCCGCGCCAACACGTCCTCACCCGCCGTGGTGGAGGTCCCAGCGTCGTGGCCGTGGTGGAGATCCACCGCCGGATCCGGTCGCTCCACCGCTAGATCCACGGAGGAGGAGGGTGCAGCCGCCACATCCGTGGGGGAGGAGGTCGCCGCCGCTGGATCCGTGGAGGAAGAGGTCGCCGTCGCCGGATCTGGAGAGAGGAAGAGGGAGGAGTGAGGGAGATGGAGAGAGGAAGAGGGAGATGGAGAGGAAGAGGGAGATGAACTCACTGGATTTGAAACCCTAGCCCAGCGCCGTCGTCGTTCATGGAGGATCTGTGGGGGAGGAGGAGGGCGCAGCCGTCGCCGTTGTCCCGCGCGCGCCGCTGTAGGGGGCGGCGCTATGGAGGAGAGCTGCGCCGTGCGCCGCTGCCTGCATCGAGGGAGAGTAGAGGGAGAGTAGAGGGAGGCAGAGGGAGAGTGGGGGAGGCGGAGAGCTGAGAGAGAGAGTGGGGGATGTGGGGAGCTAAGAGAGAGAGAGAGAGAGAGTGGGGGAGGCGGCGATGATGGTGCGAGGGCCTCGGTTTATATTGGAGATGGCTATTGGGCCTGCACATTTTCCGCGGCGGGCATCTTAAGACGTCTGCCACGGTAAATCGATTTACCGTGGCGGACGTCTTAAGATGTCCGCCACGGAAAATAGGGTATTTTTTGTGGCGGACATCTTAAGACGTCCGCCACGGTAAATCGATTTATCGTGGCGGACGTCTTAAGATGTCCGCTGCGAAAAATAGGGTATTTTTGACGTCCGCCACGGTAAATCGATTTACCGTGGCGGGCAAAAAAGCCCGCCGTGGTAAATAAAAAATGCCCGCCTAGATAAACCGTGACATTTACCGTGACGGGTAAAAATAGGTGCCCGCCTTGGTGGCCTCCGGGGGGGTGTCGCGCAAAATCATTTGTGTAGCAGTGTTAGGCAAATTATGTTGCACCTTCTCCACAGTAGCCTCCCATTGCTGGTGGTGGTGGTGGCGGGGGTGACGGCGGAGGCCCCTTGTTCTTGTGATTAGGGCAGGTGCAATATGGATCATTGCAGATTGCCTCCTGTGAACTTGCACCATTGTTGTTGTCGTCGTCTTTGTCTTTCTTGTACCTGCTGCTAACTTCCCTTTGTAGATCAAAGATTTGGTCCTACAGGTAGTAGATGTACTACTGATGCGGATAAATTGGTCGAGGATCGACCCACCTAGTGAACCCACAGTTTTCTTCGGACTCGGAAGACTACAATAAATATGTCCTGTGAGTTGTAAGGGTATTCGAGAAACATATTTAAGAAACAAAATGTAATAGCAATTACCCTTGCTCACGGGCATTAGAAGAAGCGACGACCTCCGTCGATCGACTCGGTGAACATCTGCACTAAGCAGTCCTCACCATGCATGCATGATATATGCTCACTAGCGATCTCTTTCCATAGCGATCTCTTTCCACGGTGCCTCCATGATATATGCTCACTAGGTTGTCCATCTATTTCATACACAAATCCAAACACATTTTGTTTAGTCCAAATTACGTGCCAACAACTACATACTAACTGCTAGCTTCGCAAATAACATAATAGCTAGCTCCATGCATGTCCAACAACTAGGTTATTACCTTATTATCACTACATCACCAACTAATTAAATTAAATAGGTTATCATAACTAACTAAATAGATAGCTAACTAAGTAAGTAAATAGTCTAACTAGGTTATCACCTAATCTCTAGATCACCAACTAATTAAACTTAATAGGTTATCACATTACCATCCTAAGTACATCAATAAACTAACTACTACACCACAATTCAACCTCACTATCTAACTACATTGCATATACACGAAATTTACCTGTCCAACGATGGCAGTGCACGACGCGGTGGAGAGCAGGACGATGCGCCGGGCGTGGTGGAGGGTCGTGGGACGGGGTGGCGGAGAACGACCTACGCGTGAGGCCGGACATGGAGGACGGAGAGGCAGCAACGCCTGGCCCAGCACCGCGGGATGGGCAAGATGCGGTGGCCGCGGCGGGGAGGCCGCCTCGAGCGGGGCGCGGCGATGGCCGGGGCGGTGGGGCAGCCTGCCGGCGCAGCGCGGGGCGCGGACGCACATGTCGGGTCTGGCCTAGCGCCACGGGATGGGAAGGGCGCGGTGGCCACGGCGGGGAGGCCGCCTCGAGCGGGGCGCGGCGGCGGCCGGGGCGGACGGCCGGCGCAGCACGGCCGGGATGGGGGCGCGGACGCGGCGGCCGGGACGGGGGCACGGGGCGCGGCGGCGGGAGCGGCGGGAGGCGTCGGGCGAGAGAGAAGAGAGGAAAAGGAAAGGAAGGAAGAGAGAAAGGAAAATGACCCACGTGTAAGGCCGGCTCGGCGCCCGGATCTATGGCGCTAAACTCGGCGCCAAGATCTACGGCGCCAAGCTTGGTGCCAAGATGCACGGCGCCGAGCTGGCTGTCATGTCACCCCTGTCTCTACTTTGATGCCAACGTGGCGCCCCGACCTAGGCGCCAAACACTTTGGTGTCGAGACGTGTAAGCTCGACGTCGCCAATAATGACGCCGAGCTAAGGGTCCAGATTTTGAAAGCATACTTATATGAGCACATTTGTGAAAAACTTTCAAAAAAAAAGAGCCAAAAAAAAATAAAAAAATTCGGCTCCATGGATTACAAGAACCATCCGAAGTGCAGAACATTTTTTTTAGGTGAACGACGGGGGGTTTAAATGAACCCCACCTGATATATTGATACTACAGATACCGGAGTGAACCAGTTGGTGGTAGTGCTTGGCGCCTGAATACAAGATTCCAAGAAATACACGAGGGATAGATGAGTTACATAGGCAAGTTATTACACCAAATAGCAGATCGACGAGGTTTGTTTCGGGGAAGGCAGCCAGGGCTTTGCTGATTCCCGGCGGCAGGCGGCAATAAGGCGAGAGTGGTCTCTGGAGCCATTGCTCTGAATACTACATCATGACGGTGCTTCCACAGTTCCCAGCAGATGAGAAGAAGGGTAGCGTGGGCTGACCGTGGCATGTCCACAGGCGCAGTGGATTCCCATAGGTGCTGAACATCTGCAACGTCCTCATCTCTCCACCCAATTCTCCTCCAAAACTCTGGCAAAGGGACAACCCCTGATTATGTGGTCAACTGTTTCCGAGCCCTTATGGCAAATGTCGCAGTTGTCTTTCTGGACCACTCTCTTCTGCAGCAAGGCAGCTTTGCAGTTGATCTTATTTTTAGTGAGGAGTCATCCAAAGAACTTGACCCGAGGTGGGGCAAAATTGGACCAGACAAACTGCGGAACCCTGAAGTCTTCTAATCTCCAAACAAGCAAGAAAAGCTAGGGGTATTTGGTTTAGTCTACTAAAGTTTAGCTGACTAATTTTAGTCATATTTAGTTATTTTTTACCTAAACACTGTAACTAAATGTGACTAAATGAGCATTTAGCCAATTAGTCACAAAGATGTTGCTAAATAGGACTAAAGCACATGTTACCTCACCTTTTAGTCACTTTAGAGCCAAATACCTTGACTAAAAGGTACTAAAATGCCTCTTTTAGTCTCTTTTAGTCCACCAAACCAAACAGGGGTGACTAAAGTTTAGCAGCTGGTTTAGCTGACTAAAATTTAACATCTTCAATCAAAACAGGTGCGTATATTTAACCAAGGGATAGACTCAGTTCTCAAATGCAATGTTTTAATACTCTACTAGGAGTGAGGCAGCCAATTCTCCGCAGCTGTGCCCGAGTTGCATGCCCCGGCGCTGGTTCTCCTACGCGCGATTGAACGCGGCGGCGAGCGCGTTGGACAGCGATGACGCACATGCCCTGCGTGGTGGGCGTGGAACTGGAACATGGCCGGTGGGTCGGCACGGGGCAGGGCATGCAAGTGCTTTGATGTGCGCCGAGAGTCAGCGGGCGGTTGTGCGACTGAGCTAGCAGCCAGTGCGGACGAGGTGCGGCTAGGGCGAGGAGAGCATGCCTAAGAGATTAGTCAAATCATTTTCTAAAGATAACATGCTCTGAAAATAATTGTCTAGATCTCGATCTCTTTCGCTCTCTACTTTTAGATAGTCGACCTCGCTAGCCGTCCAGCCTCTGGGCGCGGTTGGTGTTTCTTGCATGCATGCTTTGTTAATCGGCTGTCCCTACATGCTTTGTTGATTGATTGCTAGATGATTATGTGACACTTTTGAATATAGAGAGTCCTGGTTTTACAGTCAGGTGGAGTACTCTAATGTTTTTTTATCAAATCTATTTTAGAGAGTAGCTAAATCAATAAATTTGGCTAGCTTTTTTTTTTTTGCTAATCTCTTGGAGATGCTCTAGCAGGCCGACATATAATGAGCGAATGAGACAAGGCGGCAGGCGGTTGGGGGAACAATGAGCTGGACGGAAGAGAGGGAAAAGAGAAGGGGCTAATTGCATATATCCTCCACACTGGCTGTTCAATGGACATGCCATGGCAGATCTAATTGTTAAAGAAAGAGGTATGGACATCTGTTAAACCTCTTAAAAAGTATGGGGGCCCAAACATAATAACATATATATACTTTAAAAGAGTTGATGAACCTATATAACACCCCTCAAAAGTTAAAGAACCTTCATTGTATTTTACTCTTTATATTTTGTCATATAGTTATTTGATGTCATAAATAACAATATTTTCTTTATAAAGTTGGTCAAATTTTTTCCTCAAAAAAAAGTTGGTCAAATTTTAAAAATGACCGAGAACAACTCTAAAACTTTATTTATTCAGAAACACAGTGAGTAACAGATAGCCATGCATAAAGGCTATCTCACATGTTATTAGCTGGCGGCACTTGAGGTGAAAATGGTTGGAAAACGGTATTATTACAATATAGAAATAAAATAAAAATGGTTGGATAAAAAAAATTCCATATTTGTGAAAATGATAAATGAAAAATAGTTATGGAACTAGCTAGTTGAAAATGGAAGTATTTATATTTGGCTAAATTCGAGAACAATAAAAATTGTATAGTATTGTATATAGAAAACCAAAACGGTTCGAATTTGGCCCGGCCCCACTCCACTTTCATGCTAGCGCACACAGTTGGCTGCATGATGTGCTCATTCTGCGCTCCCACATGTGCATGCTGCACACAGTTAGCTGTGGCACTGTGCATGCACGCGTGGTTAGTGCCGATCCAGCACCATAAATACCCATCACGGGCTGCCCTGTTCTGCCTCAAGCAGGAGCCTGCACACACAGCTAGCTAGCTGATCGGGTGATCGATCAGTGAGCTCTCTCTTTGGCCTATAGCTAGCTGCTAGCAGTGCAGCTAGCCAAAGAGAACTCAGATCGATCATCACGGTCGCTGCTAGCTGCTCGCTCCCACACACACTGCACACACCGTCTCCGTGTTTGGTAATTTGACAATGACGACAATGGAGGTGGAGGCAGCCGCCGCCACGGTGCTGGCTGCCCCCTTGCTGTCCTCCTCTGCGATACTCAAACTGCTGCTATTCGTAGTGACGCTCTCGTCCCTGGCCCGAGCCCTGAGCCGGCCACGCAAAACCACCACTAAGTGCAGCAGCACAACGTGCGCCTCCCCGGGCGTTGGCAAACCGCCGCTCCCGCCCGGGCCCGTGCCGTGGCCCGTCGTCGGCAACCTGCCAGAGATGCTGCTGAACAAGCCGGCATTCCGCTGGATCCACCAGATGATGAGCGAGATGGGCACGGACATCGCGTGCGTCGAGCTCGGCGGCGTCCACGTCGTGTCCATCACCTGCCCGGAGTTCGCGCGGGAGGTGCTCCGGAAGCAGGACGCAAACTTCATATCCCGCCCGCTCACTTTCGCGTCCGAGACGTTCAGCGGCGGCTACCGGAACGCCGTGCTCTCGCCCTACGGCGACCAGTGGAAGAAGATGCGCCGCGTCCTCACCTCCGAGATCATCTGCCCGTCTCGCCACGCGTGGCTCCACGACAAGCGCGCCGACGAGGCCGACAACCTCACCCGCTACGTCTACAACCTCGCCACCAGAGCCGCCGGCGACGTCGTCGACGTCAGGCACGTTGCTCGTCACTACTGCGGCAACGTCATCCGCCGGCTCATGTTCAACATGCGCTACTTTGGCGAGCCCCAGCCTGACGGCGGGCCCGGGCCGATGGAGGTGCTGCACATGGACGCCGTGTTCACCTCCCTCGGCCTCCTCTACGCCTTCTGCGTCTCCGACTACCACCCATGGCTGCGGGGCCTCGACATCGACGGCCACGAGAAGATCGTCAAGGAGGCTAACGAGACGGTGAACAGGCTCCACGACACGGTCATCGACGACTGGTGGAGGCAGTGGAAGAGCGGCGAGCGGCAGGAGATGGAGGACTTCCTGGATGTGCTCATCACGCTCAAGGACGCCCAGGGCAACCCGCTGCTGACCATCGAGGAGGTCAAAGCGCAGTCGCAGGTAAAGTACATGCATGCATCATGTTTATTGACATGGCATGCATGCATTGGGTAATCTGTATTTCGGTACATACATCTACATGAAAATATATATAATGAACTCATATCGCATGTGTACGTACGCACGCAGGACATCACGTTCGCGGCGGTGGACAACCCGTCGAACGCCGTGGAGTGGGCGCTGGCAGAGATGGTGAACAACCCGGAGGTGATGGCGAAGGCGGTGGAGGAGCTCGACCGCGTCGTCGGCCGGGAACGGCTAGTGCAGGAGTCGGACATCCCCAAGCTCAACTACGTGAAGGCCTGCATCCGGGAGGCGTTCCGGCTGCACCCGGTGGCGCCGTTCAACGTCCCGCACGTCGCGCTCGCCGACACCACCATCGCCGGCTACCGCGTCCCCAAGGGCAGCCACGTGATCCTGAGCCGCACGGGGCTGGGCCGCAACCCGCGCGTGTGGGACGAGCCCCTGCGCTTCTACCCGGATCGCCACCTCGCCGCCGCGTCCGATGTCGCACTCACTGAGAACGACCTGCGGTTCATCTCCTTCAGCACCGGCCGCCGCGGCTGCATCGCGGCGTCGCTCGGCACCGCCATGAGCATCATGCTCGTCGGCAGGCTCCTGCAGGGGTTCACCTGGGGCAAGCCGGCCGGGGTCGAGGCCGTCGACCTCAGCGAGTCCAAGAGCGACACCTTCATGGCCACCCCGTTGGTGCTGCACACCGAGCCGAGGCTGCCGGCGCACCTCTACCCGGCCATCTCCGTCTGATTAATCGGCCGGCCAGTCATTATATTGTATGCATATAAGACGAGCGAGCCTGGCGTGATCACTTGCATTGCATGTACCATCGATCAGGCTCTCTCACGTGTAATGGATGCAATAAGATTTTCCGCGCTTGATTTTGTGGTTGTGCGTATTCTGCACACCGACCGTACGTAAGTGGCGACAGCGTTCAGCTTTGTACCGAGTTAAAAATATTATTATTATTATTATCGACAATAATAATTGCATTGGAGCTTTGCTTGAGTGTATCTTTCTGGCTATCCACTCGTACATGGTTTTTTGTTTTGTTTATTATTATTATCGACAATAATAATTGGAGCTTTCCTTGAGGGGGAATATATGTACGTATCTTGACTGAAATTTGAGGGGGAAATATGTATGTATGTATGTATGTATGTATGTATGTATGTATGTATGTATGTATGTATGTGCCGAATTTCATACCATTAGATGCTCTAGAGAGAAATCACGCTCAACACCTTCTCTATAGTGTCATTTTAGGATTAAATACTGCACGTGAGAATGTGCGAAGAAATAGACTAACGATGGCAGGCTGTTATCTCCGCCGTCTTTAGAAATACATTTTTAAATTAGGTAGCGTGCCTGTGCGTTGCTACGGAATAACTAACAATTTATATTAAAAACATACGGATCGCACGATAAGATAATAATATTATTAAATTAAATACCAACATTAAAGTGACATTTAATCCAAAAAGCAAAGTTTATGAATTTAACACAGTCACGGAGTGCGCGGCGTCGCAGGCTCAAACTCTAGAGCTTCCAGAGATTGGGTCGAATCCAACCTAGAGCCTCGGAACCTTGCATCTTTTCCTGGACGGGCTTCACTTCGGATGTGCCCGTAGCAATATCAAAGATCTCCAGTTGATGGACCAAGTCATATGGATCCCCATACAATGGTTCAGACATGTAGATTTTGTTCTCTTGTACTTAGATACACTTGTTCTACTGAAGCTTTCATTGAAATGTTTAGACACGAACAGTGTCTGATCACCGATGTCCCTCACCCTGGATCACTCCGGCATACGGTCGTGGAGGTTGCACTTGTAGATCGCGCTGCTGTAGGTGAAGCTATGTGTCTCGTGGAACGTGCTCACCATGGCACCCACAATGTGCAGCTCACTGTTTAATTCTAGGTAGCTACGGTGGCAGAGCCGCGCAGGTGGCGACAGCGATGGCAGCAGCGTCGCGGTTGGAGTAGCGCCGGCGGCGTTGTTGCTGCAGACGGAGATTTCTTCAGTACAGTCGATTGCCAAGAACTTGTCTTAGCAGTGGATGATGGACCCCATGGAGAACTCTAGTTTGGTGTCGAGCAGCGTCCATGCGCTACCTGGTAGAATGCGACCTCCGTGGAGCACCCAAGCATGGCCATGGCCACGCACTCGCGGCCGGCGACGTCAGGCGGCGCCAAGAGCACGATCTCACGGAAGAACACATCCCTCATGTCTTCTAGCTTGATGGCTCTGCCTGCGGCATCCGCGTCCTCGTAACCGTTGGTGGGATGGAGGACCCACGGGCCGTGGACCCTAGACACGTGTTCCGATGAGGACGCGGCCGCGACGTGTTCGCCTGCTGGCGGGAGCTCAACGCGGGGGGCACGGGCACCGGCGAATGGATTCAGCAGCGTCACAGACACCACCTTGTCCATGAGCACCAGCCACCCACATGAGGAGTAGCACGCCACCTTGCCGTGCACGTCGGGCAGCATCTTGGACAAGACCTTCTTCTCTGGGACGCAGTAGAAGACGACGCGGTCCGAGTTGGGGTTGAACGGGAGCAATAGGAGTGACCCGAAGGTCACGAACAGGACAGCGGCGTGCCATGGGAAGCAAGCAGATCGGATGGACGCCACGTCGTGGCCTGACGCGAGACGTTGCCCGATAGACTCGAGGAGATCCTCTGGTAGGCCAGATCTCCAGTCAGGAAGAGGTAGTGACCTTCTCTTCGGATTAGGAGACTGAGCCATGGAAGACAGATGACATCAACTATGGTTTATGCAAGAAACAACAAGCAAGGGCGATGGAACACGTGAGCATGAAACCAAATGAAAGGAGGAAAAAGTTGTCCCTTTTATAAAAGCAAAGAGGGAAAGTAATTAAATGTAGGCAGATTTGGTAAGGTTATTAGAAATGCAAAGTGGTTCCTTTTGTCTTAATTCTCTTTCCTTCTGTGTTAATTCTCTTTCCTTTTGCTCGTTGCCATATATGCTGGTGCATGCAAACATGCAATGTGTATATAGATAGCACAATAATTTTCTACTTTCTATTTTGCCGTGATTCCTCTATCACTTGACAGGCAATATTCAATCAAGGAAAATGACATGATCAATCAGTAATTAAGATGTCGTGGGATCGCATGCGTGGGCAGACGGACGAACTAAAACAAATATCGCTCCAAAAAATATCCACACTTTGTTCTTTTTAGTTGTTCTTTCCTTCTGTGTTAATTCTTTCTCCTTTTACTCGTTGCCATGTATGCTGGTGCATGTAAACATGCAATGTGTATATGGATAGCACAATAATTTTCTACTTCCTATTTTGTCGTGATTCTTCTATTACATGACAGGCAATATTCAATCAAGGAGAATGACACGATCAATCAGTAATTAAGATGTTATGGGATCGCAGGCGTGGGCAGACGAACAAACCAAAACAAATATCGTACCAAAAAATGTCCACACTTTGTTCTTTTTAGTTGTTCTTTCCTTCTGTGTTAATTCTCTTTCCTTTTACTTGTTGCCATGTATGCTGGTGCATGCAAACATGCAATGTGTATATGGATAGCACAATAATTTTCTACTTTCTATTTTACCATGATTCCTCTATCACATGACAGGCAATATTCAATCAAGGAGAATGGCAAGATCAATCATTAATTAAGATGTCGTGGGATCGCAGACGTGGGCAGACGAACGAACCAAAACAAATGTCGCGCCAAAAAATATCCATACTTTATTCTTTTTAGTTGTAGGAGATACAGTTAACAAGCAGCTAGGGTTCTCCTCTCTATTTAGAGACGCTAGAAATTGAACCACCTCTGAAAATAGAGGTGCCTATGAAAATTATTTTTTACTAGTGATGCAATCTCTATTGTTAGTGTTGCCTAAGCCCTCCCTTCTTCCTCACGCCCTTGTCAAATCAAGATCATGCCTAACTCAAATATATTTGTGGCTCCTGTTGAAGTAGATGAAAAAAACAATAATTATGGAGCTGCAAGTCGACATGCATGTTTTAGTTTATGTTTTATAATTATTTTCTATAATAATAACTTATATTATTATTTACATGTAGATTTGAGGAAAATGTTTTAAATTATGTTTTATAATAGTAGAGTTAGAAAATTTAAAAAAAATAAACTAAATTATAATTTTACGTTATATTTCATAAAAACATACTCCATCCGTTCCAAAAATAAATGTCATTCTCACTTTCGAGAAGTTAAACATTTTTAACTTTGACCCAATATCACTACCCCACGTGTGGGGATACGACCCTGGATACCCATGATAGACTACATGGGCTGCGCTGCCAGGGGCGGTTTAGTCCACAAGACGAAGACCTACGGTGCACGGCACTGCTCGACGTGTACCGCAAGGCATCACGGGCGATATCCTAAAGATGCTACGAGATCTGTTAGAATACGTTCGATCCCATGATTCATGTAATCTGTTATTACTTTCCGGTTATCTCTTAGATCTAACCGACTTATAACCCTGCCCCCCAGACTATATAGGTGGGCGGGGACCCCCCTCAAAACACAAGCAATATCATACAATAGCCAATACAAATCAACAGACCATAGGAGTAGGGTATTACGTCGTGCTGACGGCCCAAACCTGTCTAACTCTTGTGTCTCTGTTACCTTCTTGTTCTTGATTACGCGCACCTCTGCCGATCAATTTACCTTCGTGGGATACCCCTCAGAGAACTGTCGAGCATCTTTTGTCGACAGTTGGCGCGCCAGATAGGGGTGTGTGTGTTATTTCCATGACAAATAAGATGGTACGTTTTGTAGGCTCTTCATCCTCCCCAAAGCCTGGCTAGATCTTTACGGTCGAATCAATCTCCTAGGTCATCAATGATGACGGAGACGGAGAGATCATCGAGCTGGTACAGATCGATTCTACGCCCACCACACCAACACCTGCAACAGCAGATCCGATCTCAGAACTGCCTCCAAGGTCGTCTTCACCAACAACTCACCGCCTGCTCCCCCGCTACCCAAGGAAGAAGATCGGCAATGATGATCTGATCGCATCCATCGATCAGGTTGGCCAGAAGCTCGTCGACTGCCTCTCCATCGTGGAATTGGCTCTGACCACTCTGGTTCAGCGTCGACCACCCTTCGATTCCGTTCTATCGGAGGCTGATCAGGAAACTCTAGGCGTTACGGCCACCATCCATCAGGATGCCCTACGGGGCAAATTCACCGACCAGGTGGGAGACATCTATCCTCTTGCCGCCCCGATCACCAACCAGCTCTCGCCGACTATCAATATGTTGTAGATCGGCCGATGTCCCAAAGCATCCCTTCACACCATCCTAGAGGAAAATCTAGACTTTGAGTCTTAGGGCTCTATGAAGACTATCACCGAAATCGTTGTCGTCCAACCTCCTTTCCCAACCTTTCAAGGAGGCAGGATTTTTAATGTTAGCATCGATAGCCCTCCACGAGTTGGAGAAACCGATGAGGACTGCACCACTCGTGTCAACAGAAACACCAACCATGCACAGCGCTGAGCAAACAAAGCTACCATTGTGCTAGCTGAGGCAGCTCTCAACGGAGAATAGCTCAACTCGCAAGGGAGGCCACGCCCACTCTGCTGCAACCTTGACGATGAATTCATCTATGTCGACAACCATGATATCTACAAGACCCCAAGTGCCAACTTGGTCATGGCCGCTAATGAGCTCGCTCAGCTCGAACGAACGCTAGAGATCACCAAGGTCGCCACATTGCTTAAAGCGGCGTACTACTAGGTCAACGAGATTCGCCAGGATCAGGGACCCTCCTACTCGACAAGCTTGAATCGCCGATCCACCGTGCCAAGATCCAATCGCCGCCTTAGTAGAAGCTGTTTCACCGACCAACATCATGATGATGGACGACCCCTCTAGGGGGGAGCTAGGGGAAACCGTATCGACTACCCTCGCCAGCATGACCAAGAAGCCGACCAAGATGTCTGAGCGCATATCAACAATCTCCAGGATATGTGACGTCATATCGATAGGCGTCATTTCTCTTGACATGAAGAGGAAGTACGCCAATGTCAAGAATACGAGCAAGAGTTCGGTAATCCGGATGCTGCCCTCTAGCCACTTAACGCCGGCAATGCTGTTGATCCCAATGGTGATGATCCTGAAGGGCCCCGAGCATTCATGAGAGCACTTCAAACACTCCAGTGGCCTTGTGGTTTCAAAATTACCGGGGTCGAGCCCTACAATTGGTGGATGAACCCCACACAGTGGTTACAAGCTTATGCCACCGCCGTGCGTGCCACCAGGGGAGATACCAGTGTTATGGCAAACTATCTTCCCATCATGCTTACGCCAACCATGATGAACTGGCTCACGAGCCTCACCCTAGATTCCATCAGATCTTGGGAACAGTTGAAGAAAGTCTTCACCGACAACTACATGGCTATGTGTACTCGGCCGGGCACCAAGCATGATCTGAATCGCATCTATCATAAACCGTCTGAGCTCCTCCGTAGCTACATCAAACATTTTTCTAAGATGAGGAATTCTATTCCCAACATCACGGAAGCAGAAGTCATCACCGCCTTTGTTCGAGGACTCCATCACCGCGACCTTGGCTCCAAATTCAATCATAAGCCACCAAAGGGGATTAGTGAGATGATCACGACCGCCGATCAGTACGCCGATGCTGAAGAGGCCAAAGTTCTCTTCAACAAGGATGCGGGCACTCACTGCCCAACCCACCATAGCAATGAGCGCCCCGATGAATGATGCCACAGTGATGAATGCTACGATGACCGTGGCCACCATCAGGATAGTGGTCGTGATAGGCCAGAAGGGTCCAAAGCTAGTCAATATCATCACCGCCGACCAGACCACATCATCGCCACCATTGATGAACCCCACGCCAAGCATAACTACAATGCGCAGTACAAGAAGATCCTCGAAGGACCATGCCCCTGCACAAGATGAAGGACTACCTTGGCTTAGCTAAGGAGTTCCAGACCAAAAAGAAGAACGACGACAATGACGACGAAGCTAGAGGTTGCTGACCACCTGGGGACAACAACAACGCCTTCCAGGATCATGACAAAGTGATCACCACTATCTTCGAGGGCCTCACTGCCGCCGAGAGCAGAAGAGATAAAAAACTCACGGCCCATCGGGTGCTCGCCATCGACACACAAGACACTATCACTAACCCCAGCTATCACCCCTAATCTGAGGTCCCCATCACCTTCAATAGAGTTGACCAGTGGGTGGACATCCCTTACATAGGGTGTTTCCCCCTCGTTCTCGATGCAACCATCAAGAAAGTACTCTTCAAGAAAGTACTCGTCGATGGCGGAAGCGCTCTGAACCTCCTCTTCGTCGGAGCCCTAAAGGAGCTGGACCTTGGAACAGAAGACCTCACTCCCTCTAACTCCTTCTAGGGGGTGGTACCTAGTAGGGAATCCAAACTACTTGGAGAGATCACCCTCCCGATACAATTCGGCATGGCTAGCAACTTCCGCGTCGAGCACATCAACTTCTACGTCGCTGACTTCAACACCACCTACCACGCCATACTTGGTCGGCTAGCTTTGGTCAAGTTCATGGCCATACTACACTATGCCTATCTAGTATTGAAGATGCCTTCACCTGTAGGAGTTATGGCTTTGTGGGCCAACCTCTCCATCGCCTACGCCTGTAAGACAGAGAGTCTCTCCCTCACCGAAGCCATCAACCTCTACATCTAGATGGCCAGCATGGTCAACGATGCTAAGACAGTGCCCCCCGATGACCTAGAAATCCCAGCGAGCCTCCTCGTGGCTCCGCCAAGTCCAAGGAAATGAAGGAGGTCGGCCTCGGCCTCGATGACCCCACCAAGACCATCAAGATTGGGGCTCATCTCGACCCCAAATAGGAAAGTGCACTCATCTCCTTCCTATGTGCTAACGCCGATGTGTTTGCTTAGAAACCTATAGACATACCGAGGGTACCACAGGAGAAGATCGAGCACTCCTTGAATGTCTCACCAACCGCCAAACCAATCAATCAGAAACTCTAACTATTCATGCCAGACAAGAAGGAGGCTATTAGGGTAGAAAAAATGGCTCCTAGTAGCCGAATTTATTAAAGAAGTGTATCATCCTGAGTGGCTGGCAAACCTAGTCCTTGTTCAAAAGAAGAATAAAGAATGCAGGATGTGCGTTGATTACACTCATCTCAACAAACACTATCCTAAAGACTCCTTTGGTCTGCCTCAGATAGACAAGGTTGTAGACTCCACCGCCGACTGTGAACTCCTCTCCTTCCTTGACTATTACTTAGGCTATCACCAGACATCCCTCAAAGAGGATGATCAGATCAAAATGTCGTTCATCATGCCTTTCGATGCATATTGCTATACCACCATGTCCTTCAGACTCAAAAACACCAGGGCGACCTACCAAAGGGCCATCTAGATGTGCCTTGATCAACAAATAGGCCACAATGTCGAAGCTTACATCGACAATGTGGTCGTCAAATCCAAAACCACCGACAATCTCATCGCCGACCTCGAAGAAATGGTCACCAACTTGAAAAGATACAGATGGAAGTTGAACCCTTCAAAGTGCATCTTTAGAGTTCCATCCGGCATACTCCTAGGCTACATCATCAGCGTCCATGGCATCGAACCCAACCCCCGATAAGGTCTCTGCCATTACAAATATGAAATGGCCAACCTGCGTAAAGGATATATAGAAGCTCACAGGGTGCATGGCTGCTCTTAGCCACTTTATATCACGCCTCGGTGAAAAGGGATTATCTTGAGCTTGTGCTCCTATCCCTCAAGGAGAGCTTGATGTATGTTTCTTGAGCTTTATTCTGCTTCTTGTTAGTTGATCTCCACCAATAGGTTCATTGGGCTTTTGGATCTGCGCTCTGATCGGAGGCACCCAACCCTAATATGGTTGGTGAGCCCCTGTCGCATAGCACTATAAAGAGAGGTGGGAAGACAGGGCTCGAACCATGAGGTTGACTAGAGCCACCGTAACCACCTATAGAGAAACACTAATCCGATCTAAAGTGAGTGCTGCCAGTGACGAGAAGCCCTACCAACTCCGTCGTTGCCTCTGTAGTGTCACCGCCAGGACGCTGTACCTCGGTCGCCGTAGGGACTATGACTGCACTTCATCTCCGGTCGCTATGGGCACCCTAGTTACCAAGGTACACCAACAGATGTTTGTTCTTTACCCGCTAGATCTACACCTAGAGTCTAGAACCTTTTCTAACAATGGTATCAGAGCCAAGGTTGTTAGTGTGTAGATCTAGTATGGGGTAAAGCATTAAAAAGAAATCAAAGAAAGAACAAGGGTTCGATCCATTTTGTATTGAAACCCTAACCCTAACTAGGTAAAAGTAAAGTGAAAAGAGACCGGGGGGTGGTGGACGTCACTGAACTCTTGGTCACCACAGCCACCGAGTGGGAAAAGATGTCGCACCACCATCTTTGCCGGTGCTCGATAAGAAAAGAACAAAGCCAAGGTGAGAGATTCAATTTTCAGATCTAAAAGAGGGTCACCGAACCCCAACCCTAACAGGGTGAAGGAAATGAGTAAGAAGAAGGACTCGGCTTCAAGAAGAACCCGAATCCAAGCTCAAACGCACGAAGAACTCACTGGGGAAGATGAATAGTGACTCCAATGAGTCAAATCCTAATCCTAATCCCCAATCGACAAAGAACTGAGAAGAAAACAGACAAGAAAATAGAGAACCGATCAGATCCAGTTCGGATCTGAGAAGAAAGAGGGGTTTTCTAACCCTAACCCTAACTGGGTGAAAGAAAGAAGAGAAGGAGGGCTCGGCTTCAAGTCTACTTGAAACTAAACCCTAAACCCACAATCAATTCGAGAAGAAGAAGAATAGAGTGAAACCCTAACCCTAGATCCCCAATTGATAGAATCCGAGAAAGAACAAACCAAATCAGAAGGGGAAGAAGGGAAAGAGGAGGCCTACCTCGATCACTACTGACATCACCATAGTGCGGCTCGCCAGTGCACAGGGGAAGAAGGCTGAGCCAGGGGTGTTTCTCATCGGGCTATGGCCAAGGGGGCACCACAGCCAGACCGCTCAATGGCGGCGCGCTCACCCGCTGGGGAGAGCGCTCGCCGGCGAGGGGGCCGACGACGGCACTGAGGCTCTACTCGCCCTCCGTCGTCTGCTCGCTTGGACTCACCGCACTGTGGCTGAGAGAGTGAGAGAGAGAAGGAGGAGGCGCAAATGAAAGTTTAGGGTTAGGGAGAGACCAGCGTCCGCGGTTTTGTTCGAGCGAGACGGTCGGGCGACTGTTGGATGCGATCCGATGGCGGAGCACAACTGGGCTAGAATCAGGCCTAGGCGGGCGTGAGCGGGAGGCCACTTTCCCAGCCTAGGCCCAGGTTGCGGCCTGGGCATGGGGGAGCATGGGTGAGCGCGCGTGAATGCGATCATGGGCATCACCTAGGCTTGCTAGGCTGCGCGCACTGCTGTGTGCTGCTGCTGCGCCGCTAGGCCGGGCACTACACTGGCTTGCTAGGCCATTTTACTGCTACAGCAGGCCGAGCAAGAATGAATAGCATGAAAAGATTTGAAGTTTACTTAATTTTCAGAAGTAGATTTCGATGAATTGTCTAGTTTAATATCTCTGTTAAAATTTGAACCAACGGGATAATTGTTCAGAGAATATTTGAGAAAAGTTTAATGCTTCTGAAACATAGATAATGATTTTTTATGTTTTTGCTGCTAAAGAAATAGTTTATTCTCCAGTTATTTTGAACCAACGTGATATTTAATTGGAGAAAAAGAGATTTTGACATGATTATGATGTTGTTATTTTCTGACCGACGTTGTTAATAATAATATCGTAATTTTAATGATTTTATGCATTAATTCTATTTCTGCCCAACAGTGATGTAGAATTAGTGTATAAGAACAGTTGTATGTTTTAATTTTGACCAACATTGGAATCAAAGCATGCAATTGTTGTTATTTTTTATGTTAAGAAAAAGATTGACCTGGCCTTTATCTTGGCTGAGGTGGACTGGGTAGTCACCTCATAGTGTCCCACTGAGCCTATGGCACCGGTGAGGGAGACAAACGAGGCTGATGCCACTTGGGCAACTAAAGAGAAGGATTTTGAATCCTAAAAGATGTCCTATGACCTTAAGCATAGGAAGTGGGTCACTGCCAATAAGACATGTTTGGCTATGATAAAGAACATGATTGAGCCTATAATTATGGGCTCAATCCCAAAGTGTGACACAGTCACCAAGTACCTCGATAGAATAAAGAGTCAGTTCACTAGCTCTTCAAAGACATATGCTACCCAGCTGATAAAAGCAGCTGGTGACAGAGAGTTACTCTAGAAATGGTGGATAAGAGAGCTCATGATGCGTCGTCGAAATTATGGTACTGTCGTTGAGGCCATATTTTGAGGGGGAGAATAGAAAGACTAGTTAAGAATAATATTCTTCTTCCATTAGAGCTCTCAGATTTAGAACAATGCAGAAAATGCATAAAATGAAAGTATGTAAAGAAAATTAAGAAAGATGCCAAACGAAGCGCAGAAATTTTACAGATCATTCACATAGACATCTGTGGTCCGTTTTCTATAAAGAGTGTGGATGGTTATGATTCGTTCATAACATTCATAGATGATTACTCCTATTATGGATACATTTATCCAATTAAAGAAAGAACAGAAGCATTGGATAAATTTAAGATATTTAAGGCAGAAGTTGAAAACCAACACAATTTAAAGATTAAGATAGTCAGATCCAACCATGGAGGAGTACTATGGTCGGCATACCCCATATGGCCAAGTTCCTAGACCTTTTGCAAGGTTCTTATAAGAGAATGGCATAGTAGCCCAGTATTCTACACCGGACGAACCTCAACAAAATAGAGTAGCTAAAAGACGCAATCATACCCTAATGGATATAGTGTGTAGTATGATAAGTTACTCCACTTTACCATTGAGCCTATGGATGGAGAGCTGATAAAAGCAGCTGGTGACAGAGAGTTACTCTAGAAATGGTGGATAAGAGAGCTCACGATGCATCATCGAAATTATGGCACTATCGTTGAGGCCATATTTCGAGGGGAAGAATAGAAAGACTAGTTAAGAATAATATTCTTCCTCCATTAGAGCTCTTAGATTTAGAACAATGCAGAGAATGCATAAAAGGAAAGTATGTAAAGAAAATTAAGAAAGATGCCAAACGAAGCGTAGAAATTTTATAGATTATTCACACAGACATCTGTGGTCCGTTTCTTGTAAAGAGTGTGGATGGTTATGATTCAATCATAACATTCATAGATGATTACTCCCATTATGGCTATATTTATCCAATCAAAGAAAGAACAGAAGCATTGGATAAATTTAAGATATTTAAGGCAGAAGTTGAAAACCAACACAATTTAAAGATTAAGATAGTCAGGTCTAACCGTAGGGGGAGTACTATGGTTGGCATATCCCATATGGCCAAGTTCCTAGACCTTTTGCAAGGTTCTTATAGGAGAATGGCATAGTAGCCCAGTATTCTACACCGGGCGAACCTCAGCAGAATGAAGTAGCTAAAAGACGCAATCGTACCCTGATAGATATGGTGCACAGTATGATAAGTTACTCCACTTTACCATTAAGCCTGTGGATGGAGGCCTTAAAACCGCCATTCATATTCTAAATAGAGTACCAAATAAGTCAGTGCCCAAAACACCATATGAGTTGTGGATAGGAAGAGTGCCCTCACTAAACCACTTATATGTGGGGGGAGTCCTGCTGAGGCTAAAGTATTTAACCCAAACATTGGGAAGCTAAATCCCAAAATAGTAAGTTGTCATTTCAGTGGCTACCCAGAAAAGTAAAAAGGGTTTTGTTTTTACTGTCTAGACAGACATACAAAGTTTGTAGAAACAAGACACGATGTCTTCCTAGAGGATGAAATGATGAGGGGGAGCATGGTAGCTCGAGAAATTGACCTTGAAGAGAAGCGGGTGCATGCGCCCACTCTGATAATTCATGAGCCATTTTTCTCACTACCTGTTGTTGCTGCACCGATAGTGCAAGATACTATGGTGCCAGCACCTGTTGTTATTCCGCCTGTGGCAAGAATAAATGACGATGAGGATCCTATACTTTAGGATCCTATAGAACCTATTGCCACACATGAGGGGGAGCAACAACAGCCTCAAACAGAAGATGTGCCAAATGTAGAGGCCCCTAGAAGGTCTTAAAAGAGTTAGAAAATTAGCTATTCCTGCTGACTATGAAGTATACAAAACTGAGGAATTTCAAATGGAGGATGATCCCACCTCATTTGAAGAACCCATGAGAAGTGATCATTCATCAAAGTGGCTTGAGGCCATGGAAGATGAAATGAAATCTATGAATGCCAATAAAGTTTAGGACTTGAAAATAATTCCTAAAGAAGCCAAAACAGTAAGCTATAAATGGGTCTACAAAACAAAACTTGACTCTCAAGGGAATATAGAGAGATATAAAGCGTGACTTGTGGTAAAAGGTTTTACGCAAAGAGAAGAAATTGATTACGATAAGACCTTTTCCCCAGTCTCATGTAAGGTTTCATTCAGAATTATAATGGCATTAGTGGCACATTACGATTTAGAATTACATCAGATGGATGTAAAGATGGCATTTCTCAATGGGGACTTGGAGGAAAATGTTTACATGGCACAACCAAAAGGTTTTGTCATGGAAGGAAAAGAACGAATGGGATGCCACCTAAAGAAATCCATTTATAGATTAAAACAAGCTTCAAGATAGTGGTACTTGAAGTTTGATCAGACAATAAGGAATTTTAGGTTTAAAGAGAATGTAGAGGACAATTGTGTCTATACAAAGTTTAAGAATGGGAAGTTTATCTTCCTTGTCCTGTATGTGGATGATATCTTACTTGCTAGTAGTAATGTCAGTCTAATACTAGAGAAAAAGAAGTTTTTGTCCTCAAATTTGATATGAAAGATCTTGGTGAAGCATCATTTGTTTTAGGGATCGAGATTCACCGAGATAGAAGTAAAGGGGTATTAGGACTATCATAAAAGGCATACATAGAAAAGATCTTAAAGAAATTTAGTATGCACAAATGTAGTCCCTCACCTGCTCCTATAGTCAAGGGTGACAGATATAGGGATTTTCAATGCCCCAAGAACTAGTATGAGATCGATCAAATTGAAAATGGTTCCATATGCTTTAGCTATCGAAAGCTTGCAATATGCTCAAGTATGTACGCGCTTTGACTTGATATTTGTTACCGGATTACTTGGCAGATTCTAAAGCAATCCTGGAATAGAACACTAAAAAATGGTAAAGAAAGTCTTGTGTTATTTGCAAGAAACAAAAAGCCTCATGATGACGTATAGAAGATCAGATTTACTACATATAGTGGGATATTCTGATTCTGATTATGCGGGAGATGATAGAAAATCCATATCTGGATATGTATTCACTCTCGCAGGGGGGGGGGCTATTTCATGGAAAAGCTTAAAGCAAACTATCACTACATCATCCACAATGTATACTGAGTTTGTAGCATGTTATGAGGCAACAGGGCAGGTGAACTGGCTAAAGAAGTTCATACCTGGTTTGAAGGTGGTTGACGACATCTATAGACAACTTAAGTTACACTATGATAATAATCTGGCAGTACAGTATGCTCACAACAATAAGTCAAGTGGTGCTGCCAAACTCATTGAAATAAAGTATTATATTGTGAAAGATAAAGTATAGGATCATGTCATAAGTCTTGAGCATATAAGTACCAAAAAGATGCTCGTGGATCCGCTTACAAAAGGCTTACCACCCAAGGTGTTCAGAGAATATGTAGCTAGCATGGGTTTAAGGGAAAGCCTATAATTCTTAGACAAAAGAAGGCCCAAAGTTAAGTATCTATTTTAGAATAGAGTGGTGTGTTGTAGCTGTTAAATCTATCGGCAATTGACCATGACGATGAAACATGCTCTATGCGCTAATATGTAATGGAATGAACAAAAGTAAATGATATGAAATTAAAAGATGGTAGTGAGATCAAGGAGGAGAATGTCGTTGATCTCCACCAATAGGCCCAACGGCCTATTGGGCCCTTAGATCTATGCCCTGGTAGGGGGCGCCCAACCCTAATATGGTTGGTGGGCCTCTGTCGCACAACACTATAAAAAGATGTGTGGGGACTAGGGCTCCAAGGACGAGGTTGACCGGAGCCACCGTAACCACCTACAGAGAAACACTAATCCGATCTAAAGAGAGTGCTGCCAGCGATGAGAAGCCCCACCAACTCCGCCGTCGCCTCTGCAGTGCCACCACCGGGACGCTGTACCTCGCGTCGCCGTACGAACTACGACTGCACTTCATCTCCGGTCGCTACAGGTGCACTGGCTACCAAGGTACACCAACAGAAGTTTGTTTTACCCGCTAGATCTACACCTAGAGTCAAGAAATTGTTTTCTAACACTTCTCTCTTATTTTTAATCTAATAAGAAGCAGAGTCAAATGTTTGGTACTTAATCGCTTTCTGCAAGGTACAGCAGCAATTATTCTATGATGAAGAGGTAGTCATCCATCTCGCCTACTCAACAGGCGAGGTGGATGTCTTCCAACCACACAGCGGGGTTTGTATCCCCAGAGTACTTGACGAATGGCGTCTGCCAGATCCTTTTTGCGAACACCTGCGGGCCGCAAGTGTCCAGGCTTAGGCAATGTTGAGCGTCCCGAACCCTAGGATGCTAGCCATGGTTGTCCGGGTCACTGTCACCATAGTGTAGTTGGTCTTTGTCTGCCCAGTTTGGCCTAGGGTGCTTGGTGCCTTGAGCTAGACAGGCATTGTGGTTTTTGACGTAGCGGCTATGTGCTGGGAGGGTTCCCACCCATGTGTCATGCCATCACCGTCTGGCCAGAGTGTGCTTGGCGCGTGGTGCCCCTTAGGGGCACCGCGTGCCGAGGAGATGTGTACGGAGTTGGCTTTGGGATGTTGCCTCTCCACGGAGCTTTGAGCCTGCTGCACTACCATAGTTTCCAATAGGTCTCGCAGCTCCTGATGGACGTGCTTCCCCTCGTCGATCAAGAGCTTAGGGGCCGTCTGCATGATCTTGGTGGCTATTGCGATGTTTTAGCTAGCTCGAGGGAAGACGGGTGTCTCCCTCCTATCCTGCTGGATTTGATCATACACATGACGCACCCGCGCACCTTCAGCGTCGAGGTGTTGTGGGCTAGGGCATCCATCGTCGCAGCGTTCGTTGGCCTGATTGGCTTCATGGGCCCTAGCTCGTTCTTGGTGCTCCTGGTCATACTCGGCCTATTCTCTAGGGGTGCATGGAATTGGATAGGTGTCATCCTCTACCAGCACTACACCATCCTCCGAGAGCTGCAACATGTTGCATTCTCTCTACGGATGGCAGCTCCCCTCAGAATCGGACTTAGAGTTCGTGTTCTCTGGAGTTGCCAGTAGGAGGTCGTAGATGGACTCTGGATCCTACTCCATTATCCCCAGAAACCTAGAGGATTCTAGCGTCGTCGATCGTCCATTGCACCTGGCTAGCTCTCGCTCAAAGAGCGTGATCGCGTCCCTCATTTTGGAGGGCAGTGCGGTGCTGGGGTTCTAGAATTTGTCCTCTGTTGGCAGGGGCCCACTTCTAGAGAATTGGGCGAAAGCATTCACCAACACAAAGAAAACACGTCGGCTTAGCTCTGGCTTGGGATTCGCCCTAAGATAGGCATCGATTCTACATGCTAGCGCATCAGAGTCGACGATCGTAGGACTAGCTTGGGCCGGTCCATGATTAGGCATCAAGATGTGCGGTAGAGCCACATTCTCTTCACTGAGCCACAACTAACTCAGGCGATCGGCCATGAAGTCCAGGTCCTCGAAGCGTAGGGTTTGGCCGGGGGAATACCATTAACGGGAGTTGGCTCATCGATGTCGGTAAACTCGAGGCTTCTAAGGCGGATGCGGCCGTCGGGGGGTGCACCAAGAGCAAGTCTAACGTAAAGTGTAGGGAGCCATCGCTTCCTTCTCAACAATGAGAGTGCATGACTATCCCTTACCTGGCACGCCAACTGTCGGTGTTTTGTAAACTGGACTAGTAAATTTATATGATTGTTGCGCTACTCTAGGAAGATGATATATGGTAGCATCCAAAAGACATGAGAATTTATATTGGTTCAGGCCGAAGCCCTACGTCCAGTCTTAGAGATGATCGAGTGTGTGTTCCTCGCTTGAATGCTCTGAAGTTCTTACAATGGGGGTGCAAGAATGGTGAAAGAGGATGAAGAGCTAGATCTAGGAGATGAACTACCTGAAGAGAAGCTCTAGGAGCCCTACTACTATAGAGAATGAATGAAATGGTAGAGGATGAGAATCCTCCTAAGAGGGGTGCCTTGGCAGCCCTTATATGGAGTTTGGGGCTAGGGAGCGTACAAAGCAATAGGTTCTCCCGATCGAGGGGTCGTGAGCCTAGGGGGGCCTAGCTAACTTGGCTTGCAAGCTACGCTATCTTGCGGAGCACATCCGGGCGTGGCTATCATCATAGTCTTGTAGCCACGTTGTGGCATGGTGTGGCATGGTGCTACTGTGCCGGCCGTGGCGTCACTATAGGCACGATGGTAGTTCACCAGCTGTCATGTGCAACGTGGTCTTCGTCGTGGTCTTCGTCATCGTCTCCTGGTTTCCTAGGGCATCATATAGGAGTTGGTGGCCACCCCAAGGTCATTGGTTGCCTTGTTGTCTTGAGGAGCGGGGGGGGGGGGGCACGATCCCTATCATTGGGGTCATGGTTCCCGCTAACCTAGATGGCCTCTAAGTCAAGGCCCTTGACGTGGATCCCATCCCATAGTGGGTAGGATCGTACTCTCGTCTCGTCGAGCCATATCTGGCCGGTGGTCATCATACCTATCATCACCGCCTCAGGCGGCATTGTCTTGTCTATGTGGTGTGGCACAGGGATGGCATTTGACCGGAGCGAGGTGACTGTTGTCCCCTCGGTCCTTGCAGGGTCAGTCCGACGTGCTTGTTCTTATCAGAGCAGGCATGCTTGGCTAGGCTTGACCTCTCCCTGTTCCTTCTAGGGGTCATGTCGGAGGAGAGGTCATGCGCCTTTCCAGCGTCGTGCGGCTAAGGCAGGAAGAAGGGGTCGTGGTTGACCCTGGCCTTATCGTCTGGCCTGGTTTGCTTGGCTTAGCTAGACCTCGGTCATTCAGACATTCGCTAGCTGACGTGTTGCGGGCTGTATGGCCTTCTAACTAATGGTGCCTTAAGACACCCCAGGGTTATAACCCTAACACATTTTGTCTGAATAAATTTTATCTTATCATGAATGGTTAAGAGAGGAAAATCTCCAAGATATCTGGTAGGATCTAGATGGCTAGAGGGTGAATAGCCTATACAAATTTTCTATAAAATTACAATTTGACTAGAGCAAGGTGGTTAGTATAAAAGATGGCGCTAATTGCAACTACTTGCTCTAGCTCAAATTCACACAATGCAAGCCTCCTATACAAGTCTAGTAGCTTGGTTTCTAGGTTGATTCACACAAACAAGCATAGCTACTATCACCAACTAGAGACCTACAATTAACAAGAGAGAGCTACAACTAGCAAAGCTACTAACAAAAGCAACTAAACTAGTTACAACTACACTACTACTAGCTAAGCTACACAAGCAACTACCACACAAGACAAGAATAGGAATGTAAATGCAAGTGAGATAGTAGCAAACCAAATGATGCAAGTGAGATTGTCGATAGAATATCGTCGGCAGTCCTCCGAGGGGTATCCCATGAAGGTAGATTGATCGGTAGGGAAGCATGAGATCAAGAACAGGAAGGCAATAGAGACACATGAGTTAGACAGGTTCAGGCCGTTAGTATGACGTAATACCCTACTCCTGTGGTCTGTTGATTTGTATTAGCTATCGTATGATATTATATGACTACAGATGTATGTATATTGATGTAGCCTGTCCACTAGGGGACCCCTGCCTCTCCTTATATACTCTGGGGGTAGGGTTACAAGGAAAGTATCCTATTTGGTACTATACAATATCTTGCGGTGCACGTCGAGCAGCGCCGTGCACACCTTGATCTTGTAGGCTGGGCCACCTCTGATGGTATGGCCCATATCTTATCTTGTGGATACCGAGGGCCATACCCCCATAGCTAGTCCCTAAGCCTGATAGTAGGTGACATAGTCACGTGGTGCGAGGGTCAGAAAGTAGAAGACCAGCCGAGTAGGCAGCCAGTCCCCAGGCATAGCCTCAAGATGAGAAAAGCGCACATTCACCGCAAGGTGAAGTGTGCTCACTTAGTCCCCGAGCCTGCTAGAAGATGAAGAATGAATCTTGTAGTAGGGTCAAAGAAAAACAAGTCTAAAAGCTTACCGATGTTGTCTGACATGTGTGTATCAAGACCCCAGACGTGCTGCCCAAGATTGGCACCCTGATCTGAACAACATGGAGCAGCTTGATATCACACCGATGAGACATAGCAAGATCCGACCACCAAGAGCGATGTTCGAGCGCCGTGGAGTCCCCGGCGTAGCTGGCGATGTTGGAGCATCGAGGAGTCCCCGGTGTAGGCGGCAATGTCCGAGCACCGAGGAGTCCCCAACGTAGCTGGCGATGTTGGAGCACCAAGGAGTCCCCGGCGTAGGCGGCGATGTTAGAGCACCAAGGAGTCCCCAGCGTAGATGGCGATGTCCGAGCATCGAGGAGTCCCCAACGTAGATGGCGATGTCCGAGCATCAAGGAGTCTCCGACTTAGCTGGCCACATCCGAGCAGCGAGGTGCCCCCAATGTAGCTGGCGATGTCTGAGCAGCGAGGAGTCCCCGGCGTAGCCGGTGATGTCCACGCACTGAGGAGTCCCTGGCGTAGCTGGCGATGTCCAAGCACCGAGGAGTCCCCGGTGTTGCTGGTGATGTCCGAGCACCGAGGAGTCCCCGGTGTAGCTGGCAATATCCGAGCATCGAGGAGTTCCTGACGTAGTTGGTGATGTCCGAACACCGAGGAGTTCCCAGCGTAGCTGGCGATCTCTGAGCATCGAGGAGCCCTCAGCGCCGCTGGTGACGTCCGAGCACCGAGGAGTCCCCAGCGTAGCTGGCGATGTCCACAAGGTGAAGTGGGGTGAAGAGTGCCCACTTAGTCCTCAAGCACGAAGAATCCGAGGGCCGAGGAGTAACCGATGTAGTTGGCGATGAAGCATGAGCGACGAATAATCTGGTCAACTGGTCGGTGGTGAAGTGAACATTGAGTAGAAGCGATCGGCGAACAGTCCGATCAACTGGTTGGCGACAAAGTCTATGGACCTAGTGGTCCGACCAGTTGATCGGTGGAGAAGCTTGAGCACTAGGTGGTCCGATGATCCCGTAATACAAATATGTAGAACGGGTAGTACATGATGTACAAATATATTAACTCTAGAGAAAAATTAGCAATGGCGATGAAATAGCGTAAGTAGCTCGATGATTAGTTGGTGTGAAGATGTATTTAATATAAACCGCTCGAACAGTTAGTGTGTAGCTGAGTCTCCAGCCCTAGCTAGCCTGTTAACCATAACGCGGAGCGTAGAGCCCATGCACGTGTAGGAGGAACATGCATTGCTAAGGAGCCATTGTCGACCACCCATAACGTAGAGGGCAGACGCTCGTGCACGTGTAGGGAGGAGCCGAAGACAGGGCCATCTCTGGAGGCGTCCGAGCATCAACAGGACTGTTCGGGGGTTCAGAAAATCGTTTGGTGAGTAAACATGGAGACAGAGAAACATCATGGCAATTAACAAAGATTGGAGAATATTTAGAAAATTATTAAAGCGTGACTTAGCTTTAGACAGAATATCTGGTCGGCGGCATATGGCGCTATCTGGTCAGCAAGAGGATGGACGTCTTCAACCTGGTCAGCGAATCTGGCCCTCAGGGCATGTTGGTAAGTGGCGGCGGCATTGGTGAACATGAAGGGTAGGGCCGTAACCCCTAGAGTTTCCTGAGCAGCCTCCGATAGATCTAGATCAGAGGGTGGTCGGCGCTGAACCAGAGTGTCTAGAGCCGATTCGGTGATGGAGAGGCAATCGGTGAGCTTCAGACCAACCTGATCGATGGATGCGATCAGATCGCCGTTGTTGATCTGCCTCCTCTGGTAGTAAGAAAGCAGGCGGTGAGTTGTTGATGAAGGCGACCTTAGAGGCGGTTCTAGGATTGGATCTACAGTCGTAGGTGTTGGGGTGATCGACGCAGAATCGATCTACATTGGCTCGATGAGCTCTCTGACTCCTTTAGCGTTGATGACCCACGAGAGGGATCCGACCATGAAGATCTGGTCAGGCTGCGGGAGGGACAAAGAGCCTACGGAAAAGGCCATCTTGTTTGACAAGGAAACAGCATGTAAACCCCTACCTAGCGCGCCAACTATCGACAGAATATCATTGGCAGTCCTCTGAGGGGTATCCCGCGAAGGTAGATTGATCGGCAAGGAAGCGTGAGATCAAGAACAAGAAGGCAATAGAGACACACGAGTTAGACAGGTTTAGGCCGTCAGTATGACGTAATACCCTACTCTTGTGGTCTGTTGATTTGTATTAGCTATCATATGATATTACGTGACTATAGATGTATGTATCTTGATGTAGCTTGTCCGCTAAGGGACCCCTGCCTCTCCTTATACACTCTGAAGGGGTAGGGTTACTAGGAAAGTATCCTATTTGGTACTATACAATATCTTACGGTGCACGCCGAGCAGTGCCGTACACGCCTTGATCTTGTAGGCTGGGCCACCTCTGATGGTATGGCCTATGTCTTGTCTTATGGATACTGGAGGCCATACCCCCACAGAGGTTAACACGAAGATAAATCCTCGAGGTTCGATTGCTTGCCAGCAGCCTGAGTCCTCATTGTGGTGAATCCAAACTAGCTAGGTGGTTTGTGCGTTAATTGGCATCACACGACAACCCTGCCTCATGGGTGCCGCAAGAACCACACAAGAGGGGCACTCCAACTAGCCATGATTCCAATAGAGTTGCTCTTTTGCGAATCTTCCGTGGGGAATGAGCACAAGAGCCCCTTATAATCAATCGATCGGAGCCGACAACAATCAATGCCGCACAATGATCCTCCGCTGCCTCCAAGCCATCTAGGTTTCGGCAACCACCAAGAGTAACAAGAATCCCACAGCCAACATGATCTCTAGTGCCACTAGATGCCTCAACTTAATGCAAATGCGCTAGGATCACTCCCAATCTCACTTTGGATGATGCAATTTTGAAAGAGATGAGTGGGAGGCGAAATCTTATGCTCACAAGTCACAAGGTTTTTCAATATGTTAGGGAGCCAAGAGAGCCGGCCAAGGGCCGACCACCATCTATTTATAGCCCCAAATGGGGCCATCCAACCGTTACACCCATTGAGTAGAAATCAGGGCCATTGGACAAGGTCGATGCCTAGCGTAAGACAAATGCAGCCTTTGTCCGATGCTCCTGTGAATGCCATGTGTCACTAACCATTTGAATCTACCCATTGGCGCCCAACAGCTCTCTACGCGATGTCTGATGCTATATTGTTCGATGCCCATTGGACAAATGTCCACATGTTGTCCGATGCAGTCCAAAGAGGTTCCAGAGAACACTTTTGTCCATCGGACAAGTCTGGGGCCCTACATCGGACAAAACAACATTGAAGTGTATGTTTGCAGATGGGTTTATATTTGAGTGCATATGAAATGAAAATAATAATATAAATTAATGGCAAGCAATAATTAGTGCCTTGTTTATAAAGCAATTCCATGTTCCAATCATTAGATTATGAAATTTATGTATCATCAAAAGATAAATTGAAAAATGAACTTATTTGCTCTTTGTCCACCTTATCTTCTCTTCCTTCTTCGGCACTAGTCGCATGTCCCATTCCTTCTCGAGCAGCACATTGACGTCTTCTTCATCCTCTGACAGGCGTGAAAAAGTGCTTTAATTTGTAGGTTGCGTTTATTCACTCCCTCTAACCGACATTAAGATCCTTTCACTTCCATATGATTCGACGTGGTAAGTTGGGCATAAGCGAACCATCCGGTGTGAAAAAGGTCCGACGATGCAGCCTAAAGGAAGATGAATAGGTGAATCTAAAAATTTATAACTTATAATACGAAAATTGTTAGAATAAAATTTTTGATTTCTCGAAAATCCTAAATTAGAGAATAAAACCCCTATAAGGTACACACATAGTGTAAAACAGATATTAAACAAGCCTAAGAGCTAAACATCTATAAAACAAAGGATTAAATGTAGAAATACAAATTTCAGTATCTACGGGTGCCAAACCAGACTGGTTTGGTATGCACGGGTAGTGCACTCATAAAACTAAAATCTCCTCCTTTTCAGTTCTAGCTTTGATCCTTTGCCGTAATGGCTTTCCAAAGACTGTGCTATGAAGTTTTCCTGCACACAAATGAGCACAAACCCAAATAGATTAAGACAAACACAAATATAGCAGGTAAAACACTTGGAACAACCAAAACTCATGAAATGAATTAGCTTAATGCATGAAACCATATTTATACTTCCTCCGTCCTGAAATATATTGTAATGTGACTTCTAAAATTTGCACCAAAATATAATGCATTTTATGTAATGACTATATCTAGATTTGGTAAAGTTTGTTAAAAAAGAAAACCATAGTTTGAAGAAAAACTCTTTAATTAAATATAATCTATGGTACAACCTAAAGCTCCAAAAGGGAGAGTGCGAGTGAACTGTGAAGGCAAGCGGGGGCAAAGGTAGCCAGCAATAGCAAGACACGGAGCGAGGGATGGTAGAAAGCCCAAATCCCAATTCCCCATCTCGCTCGCTGTGTATTCAAAATATATCCGTGCTCCAGCTCACAATTTCTCCCCTTCCTTCTCTTCTCTAATCATCTCAGCGAATCCAATCAAGCCCAAGGTATAAATGTCCATGCAACCCGAGGCACGACGGCCCGGCACGAAGCACGCTATTTTGGCCTGGCCCAAACATGGCACGGACCGATGGTTAGCAGGCCCGGGCTGGGCCAGCCCGGTGTTACAGGCCGTGCCTGGGCCGCTACTCAGGCATATGGGTGACTACAGTGACCTGGTAGCTAGCCTGCTAAGAGCCCAACTTCATTTCCTGGTAACCCTACTGCCTACTTCATTTCTCTCTCCCTCCCTCTCCCCCGCAGCCGCACTGCCTGCGAGTCACGCTTCCTCACCCCCGTGGCCCCGCTCGTGCCTCGTGGTCGCGGCAGCCACAACGCTCCTCCACGCCCTAGTGCCCCCCCTCGTGCAGCCGCAGGCGGTGGCAAGCGCGGTGGTCGGCCTCCACGCCTCCTCTCGCGCGACTCCTCCCTTCGCACAGCCGCATCGCTCCTCCTCGCCCCCCTCGTGCAGCAGCAGGCGCAGCACACGCGGTGGTGGCAAGCGCGGTGGCCCCACGCCTCCTCTGGATCTAGGTCTAGGGCGTCGGCCTCCCCCACATCCGGCTCGAGGTCGAGGATGTAGGCCACCTCCGGATCTAGCTCGAGGTCGAGGACGTCGGCCACCTCCAGATCCAGCTTGAGGGCATCAGCCTCCACCACGCCTTGGGGCCTTGGCCTCCTCCTCGTCCTCCGTTCCCACTGATGAGGACATGACACCCATGCATATGGCCATGTTTGGCACATGGTATGGAGGGGTAGGAGGCCAGTAAGGGTGTCCAAGTCAAGAAGGAGGTCCGAGGCTAATTCGGTTCGAGTCCCCGAGGTGGAGGCCCAAAGCAACTCAAGTTCGAGTCTGTCTCGGCCTCCAGGACCAGTCTGCCTTAAACTGGTCACTCAGGACGCATCTGAACTCCGTTTTCGATGATCCACATATGGATGGAAAGCTAATTAGATAAGGAAGCCAACCCAATTGGTTTCACGTCAAAAGCCCTTTGGAATCAACGGGAATCGTCGAAACAAGTCAACGTCCAGAATCTGTCAGGGTGCTACGACACCGTCTTTTGGTCCGTTGGACCGTGTATCGTGTTTGGGCCCATTAGGGGGGCGCGTCCAGGGGGTGACGCCTAAGACTCTATAAATACCAGCCGTCGCTCTCCTTAGGGTTTGAATTTTGTTTAGTTCTTAATTTCCTCGTGAAACAGACGTCGTTTTGCTGCAACTGTCGTCGCCAAGGCCGCTTGCTGTGAACCAGGGCCCCAGTTCTTGATCTTGTTCGCCTGTGGCGATTAGTCCTTTCGAATAAAGACTTGAATTCTTTCTCATTATCATAAGCCTCATATTTATTTACAATTTCAGATTGCGTTTATCTCGTTCTTGCTTGTGTTCTCGATTTGCTTGCAGGAAAGCCTTCTCGGCGAGGTCAATCGCGTTCGCGTGGTTGATAACCAACGGAGCAATGGTGTAATTGTTGCGGGGGACCGAATCTGTCTTGGTTCGAAGCCTAGATCGTGAACGTCGAGTCTCCACCAATCGACACTATCATACCTTTCGGAAGATCGGGCCTAGTCTACATCACCCACCCTCTCTCTTTCACTCCCATCTGTTTTGGGCTACGGGCTAGCCCAATCCCTGCCTCGGACCGTGCTTCTCGAGCTGGCCCGGCCCGAAAAGCGGCCCAGCAGGGCGTGCCTGGGCCGTTGGTCAGGCACGACACCCGCCTCGGCACGGCCCGGGTGGCACGGCGTGTCGGGCCGTGCCTGGCTGGACCGGGCTGGCCCGTTGGCCATCTATAGCCCAAGGCGATGGACCAGCAGGGTGCCGGCAGGGACGTGGAGGCGCCGGCGGGGCTGGGGCTGACGGCGGCGGAGAACGAGCAGCTGCGGTCGACGGTGGACGCACACCACCGCTACGCCGTGGGGGAGGGCCAATGCTCCTCGCTGCTGGCGCAGCGCATCCAAGCGCCGCCTGCCGCCGTCTGGGCCATCGTCCGCCGCTTCGACTGCCCGCAGGTGTACAAGCATTTCATCCGCAGCTGCGCGCTACGCCCGGACCCCGAAGCCGGCGACGCCCTCCGCCCCGGCCGCCTTGGCGAGGTCAGCGTCATCTCGGGCCTCCCCGCCAGCACCAGCACCGAGCGCCTCGACCTCCTCGACGCCGCCGCCAGGGTCTTCGGCTTCTCCATCACCGGAGGCGAGCACCGCCTTCGGAACTACCGCTCTGTCACCACCGTCTCCGAGCTCGCGGACCCCGGGATCTGCACCGTCGGGCTCGAGTCCTATGTCGTCGACGTCCCCGACGGCAACACCGAGGACGACACCCGCCTCTTCGCCGACACCGTCATCAGGCTCAACCTGCAGAAGCTCAAGTCCGTCGCCGAGGCCAACGCCGCCTCTGCCGCCACCACCAATTCCGTCCCTCCGCCGCAGCCGGCGGAGTAGCGCCGGCCGCAATCGGCAAGGGAAGAAAGCAACAGCAAGTTTTGAGCGTTTCTGTTATTTTACTTCTTTGGGAAAGGGCTTCTCTGAATGAAATCTGATCATGGATGGATTTGGACGGGACAAGGAGGGTTCCGGTCAGCTTGAATTAGGTGTCATTGCAAGGGTGCGACCTGTAATAATCTCTCTTTCATCTCCTAGATTCCTTCCTTTCATCTTTACTTCTTCCTGAATTTGGTTAATTTCAGCTTTATGTGATTGGAATGGTTCCTTAGGAATTGCTGCTTCTCATATATCTTTGCATTGCATATCCCCATTCCATATTTGCAAGTAGTTATCTTCAATTCGTCATGCATGTGATCCATGCGTAGTTTGGAGTACAAATGCAAGGGAAGCCTGCTATTGCTAATGCTACTGAATCACTGATCAATTGTCCTTCATTTAATTAGTTCCATTCATGTCCTGGTGGTGATTATGGATGGTTAATGTTGTGGTTGCAACCGAATTTGTTGAATAATTTGAGAATGCAAGAAACATTGAACTGGTCCATTCTTCTTCTTTTTTCCTCATCAAGATTTTAGATGAGCTGGTAGTCTGGTTCCTTCCGTCAAAACTAAATGCCGCAGGTATTAATTAGGGAAATTAATTAATTGTAATTAAGGACAGTTTAGTACTTTCCTAACCTCTAACTCCCTGACCCAATTCCACCGAAGCCGCTCCGTGCGTCGCGACTCCTGATATCGCTGGTCCATGCGCCGCTGCCTCGCCGCCTCCCAGGTCGCCCTCGCCGCCAATCGCGTCGGCGCCGCCCACACTACCGCATCTCCCAAGGGTCGCCGCCCGCCTCGCCCTAGGCTCGCCGCCGCTTAGAGAACAAGACAGACGTCTCTTACTAACAGCTGCTGGTGGAGGTGAAGGAGCAGCGGCTGCGACTGAGCGTGGAGGAGTTCGCGGTGGTGGAGAGGGAGAGGGCCGGAGACGAGGTCGTTGCAGCTGCTGGGGTGCGCGAGGGTGAAGTGGCGCGAGCGAGATGGCTGGAGTCGGGCCGGCGATGTTGTAGGGCAATGTAGCGACGGCGCTGCTGCAGGGCTGTGCCACAGCGATCCTGCTGGCCGAACACCCGCCCGACAGCGCGTAGCACCGGCGGCACGGCGCGCTCTGCAGCCACACCACGTCGCTGCCGGTGTCCAGCACCAGCAGCGCGGGCGTCGGCGGCGTGCCCACGCCCACCGAAGCGAAGTACTCGCCGCTGCCCTGCGCAAGGCCGGACACCACGGCGTACTCATGCTGTCGCCGGCGGCCTAGGATGTTTCTGGCAGAGGTGCAGAGCGGCAGCAGAAAACTAATCCATGGCCACGGCTGCCCACAAGACGACAGACGGTGGCAGCAGAGGCTCCGGCCACAGCCAAACACGGGGCGAGCAACAGCTGCGTTAGATGCCATGGCCGCGTGCGGACGAAACAACGAACGCATCTACACCTCCGACCACGGATGCGCGCGGACCGAAATGACACGGCAACGAGAAGGCCAAGGACGTGCGGTGAACAAGCGGCGGCGGCAACTGAATGTCGAGACCACGGCCACGACGCGCTGATATAGCAGGCTAGCTGCAGGTGCATGCATCGTTGTTCTGTTGGCCGCTCATGCCGGTGACGGCGTTCTTGACTGCCTCGACGTCGCACGTGCAGGCAGAAAGCTGAAGACTGAACAGCTTTTTAGCTAATAAGTATTGCCCCGTTCGCTTGGCTGATAAGTCATGACTAAAAGTACTGTTGACTGATTTATTATGAGAAAAAAATATTATTCATTAATTAAAAAAGAATGGCTTATAAGCCAAACGAACCGGACGTATTTTGCTGTACTTACACAAATAGGGTTCATAGGTGGTAACGTCTCGATTCTACATAGGGTGATAGTTAATAGGTAACATAGCAGCGTTTTCCAGCTGACTTTATATACACAACATTAGGTAGAGTAATTATATGGCGTGGTTCGAGTAACTTCTCGAACTCTCGATTCTATAGTCAAAACGTTGAAGTCGACGCCTTGGTAGGTGGCAGCACCTGGTGTAAGAATGAAGGCAGTTAATTTGCGAACGATGGAGCTGAAATAGATGGACTATTTCCCTTCTTCCTTTTTTTTCCCACCCAGGAGTTGGTTGTAATCGATTTAGCAAAGAATTGAAGCAGCAAATTTCTGGAATCTATGTTTTGGTATAGGTGATGGAGGAGTCACCTTCTGTTCGTTTAGCTTATAAGCCATATTTTTTCAGCTAACGAATAGCTCACAACAAATCAGCCAACAGTACTTTCAGTCATGGCTTATCAGCCGAGCGAACGGGCCATTAATTTTCGTACGTGTGTAATATGCAGAACAGTAGTAAAGGCAAGGCTGACTTTACCTGGCGGGCTTTCATGCTGAAATCCAGCGGCTTCGTTTACTGGTTGGCAACTCTATTTCGAGGTATGTGGTGAGAGACTGAGTCTGTGCATGTAATGAAGTTATACCAGAATGTTACGCAGGATATGTAGTTGTTTAGAGGATGAGGCAGACTGATGTTAGTACCTTCGTTATGGTGTGGTAGATATGGTGCAGACCGGTTTTGGCCTCTGTATAAAAGAAGAACGAAAATGGTCAGAAAATTTAATGACAACGGTTGCTGATCTAAGTGTTTTAGAAATATTGATTTAGGAAATGGTCATTTTTTAAGTGGTTAATAATCTAATAAATGACAAAAATTAACAATACTGTTGTGACAAGCATGTACATTATAAGGGCATGTGAAAGTACAGCTATGTAACAGAATGTAAAGAGGAATAGTGTTGGTGTTGTGATGTAAGTATGCCTGGACCTGACACTGTAGCAATGTTGTTAGCGAGGTTTGCTGTTGCCACCTCTTGTTTCATTCTTCGAACCGCCAATCTTTGGCCTCTGCATAAGAAGAGGATTCATACATAGAAGGTCCAGGTCTTATGAATCTGTAGCTGGCATTTACTAAAGATGAAGGAGGGCTGTAATTTGGGATGCTGGTACCGACCTTTTCTATCTCAGTTTCTTTGGTTCCTGCTTTATCCTGGACATGAAATAGGTAATAAGTGCGTGCACAGATAGCGTGCACATATAAAAAAGTTCAAAGTTTGAGTAAGTAAAGTAGGTGTTGGTCCAAAGTTTAAGTAAAGAATATGTTGGGTTAGGAATTTAGACAATTTCATTATCAGTTTAATCCAGAAAAATGACATCAGCAGGTTTGTGACGACATATATGTGCATGTCGGTTCTCCTAATCGAATACCAGGAACTGACCAAATCGTGATTAATCGGACGACCTAAAAACATTGATCAATATAGGCCCCGTTCGGCTTATCCCATATTCGGCTTGTTTTTTCAGCCGGAACAGTGTTTTTCTCTCACAATAATTCAGCCAGAACATTGTTTTTCAGCCAGTTTCAGTTAAGATTCAGCGAGCCGAAGGAGACCATAATCAAATCGGGTTTAAAATGATTTACCGCCGGCTGCCTCCACATCTCTGTAGCACCATGAAGCCCTGCATTATAGACTTCGGCCTTGAGATCTACTAGGCATGCTGTAAAATCTGAGCTCTGGCCAGTAAGCATCTAAGCTGGTGGGCACCTGGACTGTGTCAAACATTCCACAATAAAAAATGTGCACCTCAAAATCAAAAGACACCAATAGTAGAACAAGGATTTGAATCATTTTAAGGAAAAGGGAGTAAAGCATTAACAAAACATCAAGAATATAGCATCCATGTTTACCTAGATTTGGACAACAGGAGGGTAAAGTGGAGGTAATTTTCATAAGGCTTGCAATGTTTGTAGGTAACCAGAAAGGACAGTATCGTTGGATAACGGAGGACCTCTAAGCAGCACGGGGACGCGAAGAGGAGAAGCGGAAAACGGGGCTACACGTTGTGAATTGCAATCGCCGGGCCTGTTCGGCTGGTATTAAAGCCCGCTGATAAGCCGACCTTGGTTAATTTTTTATGAGAGAAAAATACTATAGACTCTAGCTGATAAGCCGGTTTCTTAATTTATTTTTTTGTGTTGTTTTGCCCTTGCCCTTTCGAAGGCAAACTAATTTTGGTGGATGTGGCAAATACTTAAATAATCCATGATGTTTACAGCTCCACTATTTACCTGGGTGTGTGGCCGTTAACACACACACACACACATATATATATATATATGAGAACCGAGCGTAGCTCGGTTGGCAAGGTCCGGTGGTTGGGACCTTGCCGGCCAGGGATCGAGCCCCACTGGCTGTGATTTTCTGGTGTCTCACCGGGGTTAGTCCCCAAAATAATTCTGTTGCCTCTCGCGCGTCGCGCGTGGAACCACAAAGGGAATGCGACGCACCTCGTCGTCTACGGATCCATGGACCCGGTGATCTCACAAAGGACGTGATCGTGGAATCTAGATGTAGTTGTAGGATCTGTTTGTGTACATGTGGTGTGAGTGCGGTATGTGTGAGTGTGTGGTGTTGGTGTGTGTCTGTCCATGAACAGATACTACAGTTGTACCTAGATGGAGATGCGCAATATATATAATAATTTCACAAGAGTTGAGTAGGGTACCCCTGTATCATGTTCTGAAAAATTAGTTGTTGTGTGCAAGTTCGTTCATGCAAGCGAAGGAGAGTCCTGGCTTAACAAATTTGCCAGTTTGTTTTAGTGCTGTTTATGATCACTATTTCTAATGAAGGCCGTTGCACATGCAATGTTTTGTGATTACTGTAATTAGCTTGCTAATATAGGCTCACATTGAAACATGTGCTATCTTTCTGTACTAACTGTGGTCCGATGCATCTTCATTAGAAGATGTCTGAAGCCAGAAGAAAAGGAATGCTCTAAAGCTTCAAATATTAGGAGCTAGTACCTGCAAAAATAAGATATAGGAAGCTAGTATATATATGAGCCCAAATATGTGTTGCTTTAGTATCCAGTTTAAGATTAAGACCTGAGTTAACTATGCTAAATTACACTAGGTTGACACATCGTGTGATTTTAATTAGACGACCGGTAGAGATAGGTTCTTGTAAGACCATTGAGGAATAGTGTTTTCCAGAATGAACCGTCCATATGATTTTCAACTCAAGTTAGAATAGTTGTAGCCTTGTACTGTTGTAGTGGTAGACTTGTAGGCCTCATTCGCTGGTCTGAAACTTGGTTGAAAAACACGGTTCTGGCTGAATGGTTGTAAGAGAAAAATATTGTTCTTGCTAAAAAAAATCGAACAAACCGAATATGGGGTAAGCCGAACAGGGCGTAGCGCAAAGAATTGCGAATAGCAGACACCCGAGTTCAGTGCCGAAAGCCATGCGCCCGGTCTGGGGCG
The DNA here is from genome assembly GCF_019320115.1 of Miscanthus floridulus. Classification (NCBI taxonomy): domain Eukaryota; kingdom Viridiplantae; phylum Streptophyta; class Magnoliopsida; order Poales; family Poaceae; genus Miscanthus; species Miscanthus floridulus. The sequence goes on along the minus strand of NC_089581.1, from coordinate 2,571,826 downwards.
CACGCCCGTTCGTCTCGGCAAGAGCCATGCCGCCCCGACCACGTCGCGGCCATGCCCCACGGCCTCCTTATAAAACCATCGCCACTTCTCTGCCCCATCCTCTGATCTGCTCCTCTCATCTCGGACAAGACAAATTTAACTAGCTCTTTACCGGCAACGGCAAAGCCAGACATCCGCCGCCGTTGAGCCCCAAGGGCCAAGGGAGAGGACGAAATGGCGCTGTCCACGGCGAACACGAACGCCGCCGAGTCCCATCTGCACTGCTCCACCTTCGCGTCGCGCTACGTGCGCACCGCGCTCCCGAGGTATATCCTGCTCCTCATTGGCGCGCCGGCCAATTGATTGATTTGCGGCCGGAGTCCCTCTCTGGTTTTTTCAGCTGAATATCCGGAGGCCCGGGTCCCCCTGTGCGTGCCATCGTCACGCTGCAGGTTCAAGATGCCGGAGCAGTCGATCCCCAAGGAGGCGGCGTACCAGATCATCAACGACGAGCTGATGCTGGACGGGAACCCGCGGCTGAACCTGGCGTCGTTCGTGACCACGTGGATGGAGCCCGAGTGCGACAAGCTCATCCAGTCCTCCATCAACAAGAACTACGTCGACATGGATGAGTACCCCGTCACCACCGAGCTCCAGGTAACTGCAAGCGCGCGCGCGGCCTGACTGACAACATGCTTAGGCTCCGTTCGATTGTCAGGGAACGGATCCCTGGAATAATCTTGATCAACCCGGAATAGTTCCTGCCCCATTCCAGCAGAACCGAACGAGGCCTTAATCTAATCTAACTGTACTTGGAATGGAACAGAACCGGTGCGTGAACATGATCGCGCACCTCTTCAACGCGCCGATCGGCGACGACGAGACGGCGGTTGGGGTAGGGACCGTCGGCTCCTCGGAGGCCATCATGCTGGCCGGGCTGGCGTTCAAGAGGAAGTGGCAGAACAAGATGAAGGCGGCGGGCAAGCCCTACGACAAGCCCAACATCGTCACCGGCGCCAACGTCCAGGTACATTGCTTGCATGCATCGTCTGTCGGCGTTTCAGGGCATGCATGAGCGAGCTGCTGGCCATGCCAAACTAAACCAAATGAATGATCTCTGGGCTGGGGCTGGCACGCGGTGCGCTTGCAGGTGTGCTGGGAGAAGTTCGCACGCTACTTTGAGGTGGAGCTCAAGGAGGTGAAGCTCAGGGAAGGGTACTACGTGATGGACCCCGAGAAGGCCGCGGAGATGGTGGACGAGAACACCATCTGCGTCGCCGCTATCCTCGGCTCCACGCTCAACGGCGAGTTCGAGGACGTCAAGATGCTCAACGACCTGCTCACGGCCAAGAACGCCGAGACAGGGTACGTGCGCTGAAGCCGATTGTCTCATTCTCTACCAATGCAGAGGTTCGGACCTAAACTGATCTCGATCGACCGGCTTGGTTAATTTCCGCCAGGTGGGGCACCCCGATCCACGTGGACGCGGCGAGCGGCGGCTTCATCGCGCCCTTCATTTACCCGGAGCTGGAGTGGGACTTCCGGCTGCCGCTGGTGAAGAGCATCAACGTCAGCGGCCACAAGTACGGCCTCGTCTACGCCGGCGTCGGCTGGGTGATCTGGAGGAGCAAGGAGGACCTCCCCGACGAGCTCATCTTCCACATCAACTACCTCGGCGCCGACCAGCCCACCTTCACGCTCAACTTCTCCAAAGGTAGGTACCCGCGGGCTCCGCGCTCTTCTGTAACTCTGTTGCTTCTGTTTGAATTTGTTTTCAGGCTTTCACTGAGCAACAGTGAGTCCATCTTCTATGCCTGCTCTCTTGGACAGGTTCGAGCCAGATTATCGCGCAGTATTACCAGCTCATCCGCCTCGGATTCGAGGTAACCGCAACAGCTTGCATTATGCTACTGACGACATTAAATTCGCTGGGCTTGTAACCGATGACGCCGTTTCGGCACCATGATCAATTGGCAGGGCTACAAGGACGTGATGCAGAACTGCCGCGACAACGCGACGGTGCTCCGCGAGGGCATCGAGAAGATGGGCTACTTCGACGTGGTGTCCAAGGACTCGGGCGTGCCGCTGGTGGCCTTCTCGCTCAAGGACTCCTCCAAGTACACGGTGTTCGAGGTGGCCGAGAGCCTCCGCCGGTTCGGCTGGATCGTGCCGGCCTACACCATGCCCGCCGACGCCGAGCACATGGCCGTGATGCGCGTCGTCATCCGCGAGGACTTCAGCCGCGGTCTCGCCGAGCGGCTCATCGCGGACCTGGGCAAGACCATGGCCGACATGGACGCGCACGCCGGCAGGAAGGCGCCGGAGCAGCCCAAGAAGTCGGTGCACGACATCGAGAAGGAGGTGACCACCTTCTGGCGGAGGCTGGTCGCCAATAATAAGAAGAAGAGCAGCATGGTGTGCTGATGATGGGCGGCGGATGGGCGCTGCGGCCTGCGGGAGGAATAACATTCCTGTTGCGACATGTTCTCACATCACGAGCTCAGTTCTTCTTATCTGTTTTTGGTTTACGTCTGCGTTGAGTGATTCGATTTGAGCTCCCATTTTATCTGTTTCGATTTGTGTGTGGTTGTTCGCGCCAATTGATGAAAAAACTTGTTAATCCGAAGGATGTAGGCATATATATACACACATTTCAAGTTGAAGTACAGTAGTGAACATGGGTTTTAGATCAGTAACCACGATGTGGACTCTGATCACATTCTGGTTGCTCGGGAGTTCAAGAAAATAAATGAGTATGTCTTCTTCACAACCACGTGTTTTATGTAGTTTCAACACATTAATTTTCTGTGCCATAGAATTAAGATCCAACAGCCTCTAGTCTTCTTCTACTTTCAGAAGATCACAAATCACAAAATCATAAATCCAAATATTATAAAAAATATTTTTTTCTATGCAAGGATAAAAGGACAAATCGGGCGTCCGATCCTTTGGCCGCACGCATATACGCGTATAGGACGGCGGTCCTTCTGCTGGCTCTTCGTACAGATCACCTTTCCTCCCCACGCTCACGCACACATGCACGCATGCAGCAACAAGCAAACGTGCAGACAATGGCAGACGGTGCTATAGGTCAAGAAGACAGTTGAAAAGAGAGAGGGAGAAAAAATTTATGTGTTTTTTTCGCTAAAACACATGTGTGTTGTATAGCATTATGTCTATTGTACAACTATGTGTTTTATGCAGTTTCTGTAAGACGAGATGACAACCGTGACTGCCTATCTTGGCTTGTCACGTATCCGTGTTGATGTATATATAGTTGTTACAAGACTTGGAATACAAGGTAGTTAGTTGGGAAGATAATGATCTCATCTCTAGATCTAACAACCTGATTCTATCCTAACTGAACTACAGCCAACACGATCACGGTCATATGCCGTGTTACATGTGAGTACGTATACAAGAAGATATGTCATGTTTCTTAACACCCCCGCTCAATCTATACTTGTCTTCTCTACAAGATTTAGATTGTTCTTGAACTCTTCAAACTTTCTCTGCGGCAATGCTTTAGTAAAGCCATCTGCAACTTGATCTTCAGTAGGCACAAACCTTATTTCTAGTTGTCTTCTTGCAACCCTCTCACGCACAAAGTGGAAATCAATTTCTATGTGCTTAGCCGTGGCATGAAAAACTGGATTTGCTGCCAAGTAGGTTGCTCCGAGATTATCACACCGGAGACGGGGTTTTACTTTCAGTTTGATCCCCAGCTCACCAAGAAGCTGTTCTACCCAAATCATCTCAGATGTTGCATTTGCCATTGACTTGTACTCAGCTTCAGTGCTAGACCTGGACACTGTAGGTTGCTTTCGAGCACTCCATGAGATTACATTCGATCCCAAGAAGATTACAAATCCACCAGTTGACCTTCTGTCATCTCTACATCCTGCCCAATCTGCATCTGAAAACCCACTAACAATTAATGGTGACTTCTTTCTAATCAACAGCCCTATATTCATTGAAAACTTTAGATATCTAATGACCCTCTTGACTGCTGACCAGTGAGTTGTAGTGGGTGAGTGCAAATACTGACAAACTTTGTTAACTGCAAACGCTAGATCCGGTCTAGTAAGAGTGATGTACTGCAATGCACCAACCACACTCCTATACCTGGTGCTATCTTCTAGACCGAGTAAATCTCCATCTCCTTGTATCATCTTTTCTGCGAGAGCCATAGGAGTAGCAACAGGTTTGCAGTTCGACATTCTTACTCTGGATAGAATGTCTTGAGCATACCTCCTTTGGGTTAGAAGCAAATCACCACTCGATTTTCTCTCCACCTCTATTCCCAGGAAGTAGTGCAAATCTCCAAGGTCCTTGAGTGCAAAATCCTTCTTAAGTGCCTGCAACAGTACCTTGACAGCATCTTGTGACGAGCTGGTTACTATTATATCATCCACATAAATCAACATATATATCTCTACACCCCCTTTACTATAAATAAAGAGTGAGGTATCTGATTTTGAGGGAACAAACCCAAGAGCAACAAGTTTGGAGCTTAGTTCTGCGTACCCAGCTCTTGGAGCTTGTTTCAATCCATAGATGGCTTTCTTGAGCTTGCAAACAAAGGAAGGACATTTTGGATTCTCAAACCCTGGTGGTTGTCTCATGTAAACCTCCTCTTCCAGAACACCATGAAGAAACGCGTTCTGAACATCTAGCTGTCGTAGACACCATCCACGTGCCACTGCTAGGGATAGTACCAACCTCACAGTTGCAATTTTGACAACTGGACTAAATGTATCCTCATAGTTAATCCCATAACGTTGATTAAAACCTTTAGCCACTAATCTCGCCTTATACCGATCAATTTTACCATCAGCTCTCTTCTTTATTTTGAACACCCACTTACAATCTATAATATTCTTCCCTTGTGACGGTGGAACAAGATTCCAGGTGCCATTTCTTTGTAATGCTTCATACTCATCTTGCATTGCTTCTTTCCACTTGGATGATTTCAAGGCTTCCTCCACAAAATTCGGCTCATCAGAAGTGCAAATGTTAGCATAGCGTACTATACCGTCAGTGTAAATCTTTGGCTTGACAATACCGCTTTGAAGACGCGTCTGTGGTCGAGACACCTCAGGGTTGTGTCCTGCTGCATCATCATTTTGAGCCGCCTCACTGGACTTAGCCACACCAGATCCGGAGTCAGGGGCAGAAGATCCGGCGATCGGTGGAGTCGGTCCCGTCCGGTCAACGCGCTGGGAGACCGGCGTAAGTGCTAAAGTTGATCCTGCCCCCCCACGCGTTGAGCCCGGAAAGGCCGCCGCAACCTCGGACGAAACCTCGACTGGCGACGCAATCTCTGTCAGAGGAGCATCCTCGGATCCTGAGCTCGGATTCACTACGGCTGCTGGATCTGTGGCCTCATCATCCTGTATTTTCTGAATAACCTGCACATCATCTGATTCCTGTGTTTCATCGCCATTAGTTACAACAGCAGGATTAGTAACATCAGGAACATGACAATCTACTACCCCAGGAACAAAAGGATTTAGGTTTTCAGGAAGGAGAGACACTTCATCTCTTAATCGCGCACCGGCATTGGGATGCAAGGATGAGAAGGGAAAAACATCCTCATCAAACACATCTCTTGAGATGTAAATGCGACCTGTTTTAGGTTCAAGGCATTTGAAGCCCTTGTGAAGAGAACTGTAGCTAAGAAACACACATTGCGTCGACCGGAAAGATAGTTTTCTTGCATTGTATGGTCTCAAATTTGGCCAACATGCACACCCAAACACTCGAAGAGAATCATAATGAGGTTTTTCTTTTAACAGGAGCTCGATAAGAGTTTTATTCTCTATGACTTTAGATGGAAGAATGTTGATGATATAGGTAGCAATAAGAATAGCATGATCCCAAAATTTTAAAGGCATAGATGCTTGGGCTAAAAGGGATAGACCTACTTCCACTATATGTCGATGCTTCCTCTTAGCTCTACCATTTTGTTGGTGCGTATGCAGACAAGAGACTCTATGGGAAATTCCCAACTGTTGGAAGAAGGAGTTCAATCTCTCATACTCACCCCCCAATCAGTTTGCATATGCACTATCTTCTTGTTGAATTTTCTCTCCACAAGATTTTGAAAGTTGTTGAAAACACGAAACACTTCGGATTTGTGTTTAAGGAGGAAGATCCATGTGTATCTACTATAATCATCGATGGAGGAAACATAATAAGCACAATTGCCAACAGAAATAGGAGCAGGCCCCCACACATCTGAGTGAATCAAATCAAGGGGAGCACCACTTTTATTATTCGAGCTGGAATAGGGAAATTGACGACTCTTTGCTCTTTGGCAAGAGTCACACACCGACTCAACATCACGATCTAACGAACAAGGAAGCAAATTGTTTTTGATAACTCTCTCAACAATAGGAAAGGACGCATGACCCAAACAACTATGCCATCGCCAAGTGGATGGTCTACCGACACGACAAGCCTGCTTATGACGCTGTGCTCCTGCCTCTTGAGACCTCAATGGATAGAGGTCGTCCTCACACTTGCTATGGTGAAGGGCTTTCTTCGTAGCCCAATCCTTTATGAGAAAATAGTGAGGATGAAATTCAATGAAAGTGTTATTGTCGGATGTGAGATGATGTACCGAAACAAGACTTTTGTTTGCACTTGGAACATGAAGAACATTTTGTAGATGCAAGGGCTTAATTGGGGTATGTAAGATTGCATGACCAATATTACTAATCTGCATACCTGATCCACTAGCAGTGTGGACTTGATCGGTGCCCTTGTACTTGTCCCTCACGGAGAGCTTCTCCAGCTCGGCGGTGATGTGATCCGTAGCCCCGCTGTCGATGTACCAGTTGGTGTCGACGCCGTAGTTCACCTGCGCCGCCCCGGCCGTCTTGGTGTAGGGCTGGTAGTCCTCCTCAAAACGATGCCAGCAGACGTCAGCCTCGTGCCCTTTCTTCTTGCACACCTGACAGATTGGTTTGGCGGCTGGTTGTCCACCGGTCTTGGAAGGCGGTGGAGAGTTGCCGAAGCCACGTCCACTGAAGCCTCTGCCAGGACCCCCACGACCACGACCATGAGGACCCCCGCGACCATGAGATGCTGCATTGACGACGGAGTTGTGGTCGTGGTTGCTGTTGTCCTGGAGCATCTGAAGACGCATGTCGTAGGCGAGGATCTGGGCGTAGAGATCACTCAGCGTGATAGGCTCTGTGCGCCCCAAGACGGAGGACACGAGCGGATTGTAGTCGAAGTCAAGGCCAGCGAGGATGAACGTCACCAGTTCATCGTCCCCAACTGGCTTCCCGGTGGCGGCGAGTTCATCACCGATCGCCTTGACCTTGGCATAGTAGGCAGCAGCAGACTGGCTGCCCTTCTTGCAATTCGCAAGTTGCATGCGCAGATTGGTCACGCGCCTATGACTGGGCCGAGAACATGTTCCCGAGCGCCGTCCATACGGTCGTCGTGGTGGTCTTGGTCGCCACCTGCGCGAGGACCTCCCTTGAGAGAGAGTTGTTGATGTGGGCGAGGAGCAGCTGGTCATCCTTGACCCACTTCTCATACTCAGGGTTGATGGCGGTGAACTTGGTCTTGTCCTCCTCCTTAACAAGCTCGATGGTCATCGCCGGAGCAACTTTGGATCCATCCAGGTATCCTTCAAATTGCACCGCGCGGATGCCGAGCATGATCTGCGCCTTCCATAGGAGGAAGTTGTCACGAGTGAGCTTCTCGGAGATTGAGGGCCCAAACGTCGAATGGTGGGAGTGGTTGGAGGAGGATGAAGACGACGCCATGGCTAGATGTATCTATGGAAGAGTAGCTCTGATTACCATGTTAAGTTGCATGCACCGACCAATTTAACCCAAAAGCTTAAGCTGATGGAAAGAGGGGGTCAATTCACTTATATTCCAACACTTCCCCTCACGTGGAGGCTCTCTCAGGCCTCAGACGTGGAATAGGAGCGAGCAACAATTATTTTATTTAATTGCGCTAACCAGGATTCGAACTCGAGACCTCTGCCTCTGATACCATGTAAGACGAGATGACAACCGTGACTGCCTATCTTGGCTTGTCACGTATCCGTGTTGATGTATATATAGTTGTTACAAGACTTGGAATACAAGGTAGTTAGTTGGGAAGATAATGATCTCATCTATAGATCTAACAACCTGATTCTATCCTAACTGAACTACAGCCAACACGATCACGGTCATATGCCGTGTTACATGTGAGTACGTATACAAGAAGATATGTCATGTTTCTTAACCGTTTCAACACATGAATTTTTTTACACTATAGAATTAAGATCCAATAGATTCTAGCCTTCTTCTACCTCTAAAAGATCACAAATCACAAAATCACATACCTAATTAAAGTTAAGAAAATTTAACCATGACAGCTCAGTCTCCGGGACGGAGGGAGTATACAAGGCTACGAGTGTACATCTATCTATCCGCCTCCGTGGTTGACGGATCGCATCCACAAAGCAACTGCTGCTGCTGCAGCCCATTATTCTTTGCATGCTGCTGGCGTCAGCGTCGCTGGTTGGTTGGCCAATTAGACCAGGCGCGCGTGGCGGTGAGCAAGGGCCAAGGGCTACAACGTCCGATCCCGCTAGACACGAACGACTCGTCAGTTTCATTCGCCGTAAGGGTCAGGGTGACCACTGTGTTCCCATTCCATCATACGGACTCCGATCCTGTGCACCTGGTTGTCCTGTGCTACGAGAGTCGTCGTCATCGTCTCCATCGTTCACCGGCGCGTGCCGTCTGGTCTGGGTCCATTATATTCCAACGGATGAAATGAAAACCGTCCCCCGGGCCTGGAGCTGCGTCTGTGTGGAACGGAACACAGCAACTACTGAAATTTTGATTGATATCACCGGAATTCAGACGCTGTACGTACTGCTTTATCTCTTCCAGTTCCAGACATTAGGGACCTGTGAGAGCCAGAGTGTTGTGATACAGTACAAGGAACATGGATCCAGTCATGAACTCCAGGTAACAGTGAGGCAGCTGATGCTCTTTGCAAAAGCACTATTGCAGCTAATTAAGGTGGGGGTCGTACTCCTACTCTGGACTGGAGGTGAAGCTGAGCTAAGCCTGCCATAGTGCCATGGTCCTTAGGGCTTCTCCGATCCACTCCCACCGGATCTGGATCCAATCCACGTATACTCTACACTACCGTTCCATGAAAATGCCACTAGGATTATTGCTGGATGGATGCTAACGTCACAATAATTTGGGTTAGGTGATCGTTGGTAAGCCTACATACTGTCCTTGATTACTTTTCAAGCCCATTTCCTACGAGAGCGATACCATATACATACACCAATACATAAGGTTGATACCATATACATACCACCATGACACCATGTACTAACAGGCTATTTTTTATATTTGGCCTCTTTCGAGATTATAAAATCTTTATTCTTCTTTATTACTAATGGACAAATGTCTTTTTATTTTGTTCCTATATATAGCTTTGCCACTTTGCCAGTAGCTGCCGCCGACCAGCCCATATGTACTAACAGGCTATAAGTTTTGGCCCAGCACCCAAAACATGGGCCTTTATTAAGCGAGCGAAAAAGGAAGCACACACAGCCTATAAATAGCTTTGCCACTTTGCCAGTAGCTGCCGCCGACCAGCCCATATATATATACCAGGTGCAGTTGTGGCCCATGCGAATTCGCAACGGCTCTCGAGCTCTGTTGCGGTTGTTAACTAGCTAAGCACCTGGCTGCATCCTGATCTCATGTTGCCCAGCCCAGAGAATGTTAAAATTTGCTCTGAATATGGTCTGCATCCTGATCACGTAGTGTAGTAGCAGCAAGGCTAGTTCAACATCTGAAAATTTGCTCTGAATCGAAGAGGCAACGCGTGGGAACGAGTCTGTTGGCGATAAATGGGCGCTGCCTGTGGCATTCTTCATCCATCTCGATTTGCAGGTGCAGATCAACGATATTAGATACATAGTATAAGATGTGCTGTGTGCATACATACGTACGGAGCAGTATAACTTAACGATGTTTCCTGAATTCTAGCTACCTACTAGTATAACCTTTGCTGATGACGAATCAAAAGAATGGAACCTACCCCTCAATGCAATCTCCTGAAATTTCACGCCAAGAACCAAGAGCCAGAGAAAGAATGCACGGGGCACGGGGCACGGGGAGGCAGCCACCGCCACCGTGCAGCATCGCAGGTGATTGATGATGCCGCTGCCGGGCTCGCCGTTCGCCGGGTGCTCACCTCGATGAGGAAGATCCTCAGTGGATGCAGATGCCCGGGAGCTTCCACTGGAACTTGCCTGCGCGGCGCTCGTCGGGTGTGCCGGCGGTGTAGTTCCTCCAGACGTCGAGCACCCCGCGCAGGTCGTGGAGCTTGGCGCCGAGGCCGACGCAGCAGTTGGCGTGGAGGGTGCAGATCTTGTTGAGGTCCTTGCTGAGCTGGCAGAAGCCGCTGATGTAGGCGGTGTCGAGGAACTGGATGGCGAGGTCCAGCTTGGGCGCCATCTCGTGCTTGATGAGGTTGAACACGTCCTGCTCGTGCTTCCCGAAGAAGCGCCACCGGCCCTGCTGCCACGCCCTGTAGAAGTCGATGGTCCTGGCCGACGACCGCACGAAGAGGAAGCCGCCGTTGGGGAAGTTGCGCAGGCTGTAAGGGTCGCCGATGTACACGTCGGTGGAGATGGCGATGTCCGCCGCCATCGAGATGTGACGGAACGGGTCACGGAACCACATCACGTCCACGTCCTGCACCCAGCAACAAACGCAACCATATTATAGCCATATATGTGATTTTACTACTATTTTCTTCTTCGTCAATCATCCGTAATAAAGCTAGTACTAACGATTTTACTACCGTGAAGAGGAAGTTGTAGCCGAGCTCGAGCACCGTCTGCTGGAAGCGGTTGCGCCCCCACATCATCTCGAGGTAGTCCTTGCTCATGAACATCTTCTCGGAGCGGTAGTCGACGCCGTTGGAGGTGCGGAGGAAGTAGCAGTGTCGGTGGACGGGCTTGCAGCCCTCGTAGGCGGCGGGGTCCATGGTGACGATGACGAGGTGGTCCAGGAGGCGCGCCACGCCGCCCTCCCCGGTGCGGAAGCTCTCGAAGAAGAGGTCGAGCAGGGAGCCCGGGCGCGTCCACGCCGCGTTGATCTGCGTCATGATCACCGTCCGGTCCTTGGTCGCCGCGCGCGCCAGAACCTCCTCCAGGTCGCCCCACGGCGATGGGGCCTGCAAATGCATTGTTTTGATTATAAAATCATCAGTTGGTCAGGAATAGAATGTAGTCTCGTTGCAAATCAGTCAATCTTGTTTGATGATTAATTCTGTGACTATTATGCATGATGTAAATTTTGTGACTATTATGCATGATGTACTACTAAGAGCAACGCCCCTACTTGAGCCCCCATAGCTAAATATGCGGGCTCACGTCAAAAATCCAACTCCAGCAGGACCCCAACTACGGACCCCAAATTTGTATGAGCACTCAAATCCTCTCACCAGACCCTATTTTGGTTGGGCCAACAACCCGGCCCCATCCGTGTGGGCGCTGCAACTCTCCCTCCGGTGGCTTCCTCCGACGAGCTCCGCGCGACCAGATCCATGGAAGGCAGGGACGGAGGGCTCGTCGGCTCCTCCCCTTCGCGCCGCGCCCCTTCTCCTCCACCCGGGCATGCGCAAGCTCGAGCGCGCGCCCCCTGCCATGGCGTCCGCGACCTTTCCTCCCCGGCGTCGGCCCCTTCTCCTCCGCCGCCGCCGTGTGCGCACGGGCCCGCTGCTCCTCTCTGCTCCGCCGTGCGGGCCTCCCTCTACTCCATCGTGCGGGCTCGGTACCCTCTGCTTGGCCGCGCGAGCTCGGCCCTCGCAGCCCTGCCGGCACAGGCGAGTGCTCGATCTGCACGCGTCATGGTATGTGGGGTGGATTTCAGAGGAAGAAGATAGATTTGACCCAATGACAAGTGGGCCCCTTATGTCATTGTCTACTAATATGGATTTGGGGCCTTCGTTTTGGGGCTACTGCTAGAGTGGAAGTACAAATTTAGACCAATAAAAATAGGGATAGGCTCCCAAATATAAAATGAGAACTTTAATTTAAGGGCTACCGCTGGAGTGGCTCTAATGGAGTCGAGTCGGTTCCAAAGTTGGATGGTGCGACTGCGCTGTGCGCTGCATCGCCGTCATGCATGTGATCTGGCTGGCAGGTGAATATAAAGCCAGGTGACCAAAACGGGGGTGCAGCAATGGTGGTTGGGCACACGGGGCCGCGCTGCCTGTTCGTTAACAGCCGACGGGCGGCGCGGTGCCAGCAGCCATTAGGTGAACAGCTGCATCCGATGCGGTAGCATTTGGGTACAATATACGGTGAAGGTGAGTACGTACATTATTATCTATACATACAACGGCGATCAATCAATGCCATTTCTGCGCCCGGTTGGGTTGGCCTTGTTTGGTTAATAAAATATGACTGAAAGTATCGTTGGCTAATTTAGTGTAAAAGAAAAATAATATTCGTTAGCTAAAAAATACGTTTTATAAGTCAAACAAGTCCAGACAAACAAGACGCTGAATACTAACGGTCCCACCGGCATATACTCATATACAGTATGTCATCAACTTAAGGAAGTGAAGAGAAGCATTACTCTTGCTGTAGTTGTGCCGCTGTATATACATGTGCGCCGCTCCACTTCACATATTCAGCTTATTCATTTGTTGGTTTTGACCAAAGTTTATTAGTAAGCCACCAATATTTTTCTCCGCCAACAAAACCACCACTAACGACCTTATCGACCCAGAAAACAATAGCGAACATGCCGGTACAAAAATAGGTCGTGCACGTCGCTCGGGAAACGCTGTGCAGTAGTGCTGGTACATGAACGCGTGCGTGATAGCCGTCGTGTGATCGTGTCCTGCGCTCGTAGCGTCAAGGATGGGCAGGGCAGGGGCAGGGGCAGGCAGGCAGGGCGGAGTGGCGCGTGGGTGAGCGCCAATCATGGGCCGTCGATCACGGGGCGGTTCCCGAGGCCGCGTGCACCGCCGCGGCGGACACGTGTGGACGTGGCAGGGAAGCAGTGGGTGGTGGCGGTGGTGATCTGGTGGAGGTGTTGACGACGACGAGCAGTAAAAGCGTATGCCTGCCGACAGACAGCGGATACACGGAGCATGGTTTGGTCGTAAATTTCTAGCTGAAATAATATTTTTCTCTTAAATAAATAGTCAGGTATACTTTTTTACGAACCAATATGACCCGGCCGACCGAACACACCGACGGCCAGACAGCCTACAGGGGGAGTACGTGTACAGACTGCAGCTGTTGTGATCTCCGGCGAATGGTGCCGGGTTAGCAACAGAGCCATGCCCATGCGATGAGTCATTCACTAGCAGTATCCACTTCCTGTCGTCTGGTAACATGTGGAGAAGACAACAGATGATGAGGTGGTTTTTAATCGTGGATTCGGGAAGGTAGTATACTCTCTAGTGTAGGAGTAGTTTAGTTCATGGGGACACGGGAAAGTGGTTGTGTCATCAACAAAACAAAACAAGGAAAGCAGGAAGGGATTAGCATCGAGACGTGAGCTGGTGTGTAGGGCGGCCCGGCTGGTTCTGGCTTTTGGAGTTTAGGCTTTGGGAGATATTGATAAACTAGTCACGCTTTTGTTACCCGGTCGCCATCCGCCGACGTAACTTGCTCAAAGGGGATTCTCCCATCCTGTCTATTTTTTTGTGTTCGGTTTTTCTATTCCATCCTTCGTTCGTCAGTTGTTGGTGATACGTTGCATTTGCGTCCCCCCTGGACTGACTCCGGTCTTGTTCTGCTTCATCCATGTTATGCCTCTTTTTTTTTTTAAAAAAAGAAGAAATTAACTAGCAGGGCACCGACTCCATTCACGAGCTCGTACTGTTCCTGTTGTTTGTGTTGTGTTGGAATCAGAAGTGATGAAGGAGAAGAGGAGCAGGAAAGTACACGTATCAGATGACTGAACTGCATTTCTCTGGCGAATGGTGAGCTGATCGCTCAAACTACCGATGAAATTGAAGGAAACTACTGATCGGTTCCAAACCCTCCCCTCCCCAATCCCCCCTCCCCCAATCCCCAAAAAAAATATCGTCAGAAATGATTGGTGTTTGGAGGAAGCCCTCGCTCCGATGATCAAGCGCAACTGCTTTAGTATAGTAAAACAAAACCGCACGCAACCAGGATTGATCACCGAGGAGTCGAAACTGGAGCAGCGGACGAAATTACGGGAAGCGAACGGAAGGGAAGAGAAGGCGGCGCAGGTACCTGGACGGGCGCGGGAGCCGGCGCCGGGGTGGCGGTGGCGGCCAGGGCGGCCGCCGCCGCGTCGGCGAGGCGCTGCAGGTCCTCGGCGGTGGAGTTGTCGGGGGCGGCGGAGGAGGTGAAGGCGGCGATGTCGACGAGGCGGCGCGCGGGCGTGGCGGACATGAAGAAGAGGACGCAGACGGTGGCCATGGCGGCGCCCAGCACGAAGGACACCAGCGGGCTGACGCTGCTCATGTCGCCGCCCTTCATCCTCGCTCCTCGCTCACGAGGGACGGACGGAGGGGGATGCCGATCGATCCCTTGCCTACTTGGTGGTGCGGCGGGTTCAGTTCAGGTTCTTCTGGGTTTGTTGCTGCTGCCCGTTGCCGTGGCGAGGCGAGAGCGAGACGTGGGGCGGGGTGGATGCGGAGGAACAAGGAACGGAACGCGCAAGGGACGGGAGCGGGGACACGGGATGGGATGGGATGGCGAGGCCCTTTTAACACGCAAGGCACTGGGACTGCGAGGTGGGGCCAGGCCAAGTGCGGAACGGGTGGTAGTCAAACGAAACGAAAGGGAAAGAAATGTCGCGTCCCGGTGCCGGCGAGGCGACAGGTCATCGTCGCCGTATCATTTGGATGATCCCGCCCCCAACCACGGCCACGGGGTTTCCGCGCGGCCGGCGGGGTTGGTCTGTCGGGTTGGACTCTGACCCGCTTCGGCAATCGGCGATTTGCCTTTCTTTGGTCGTCCGTTCGGTCCGCGTCCGCGTCGCGCGCCCTTGTAGGACCAGCTGACCCTGCACCGTAAATCACGCTGGAATACAACTGCTGCTGGTACGATATTGTGCTATAGTAGTCTGTGTTGAAAGGCCAGAAACAGAGTGGAAGAATGTGTGTAGGGCCCAGGCCAATGGAAGCAGGCAAGCAGCTAGGGGCCTCATGCATGGGCATGGCTATGCTATGCTATGCTAACTAGCAGCCTTTTGACCTGCAAGCACTACAGCTGTTTGTTCGGTATGCTTTATTGCTTCTCCATGTTTCCTTTTCTTTATTTTCTTATTACTAGGTCATATATACGTGAGCAAGCCAAACTAGCATACTCCATAGTCCAAGGCTGGCAACTTCGATAAGGACTAGTATATACTAGTACTACATACCAGTACCAGTTGGACGGACGATACATTCTGTACCTAGACTGACAGCGAATGATTGGTATCAAAGCAGCATGAAGTAGGTGACACGCGGCATGATGCAATGCAACAGAAATAGACGGTTTAATTAGGATCAGTTAGTAACTATACTTGGTGCTGCACCAGAAAGAAAAGAAAGATTAAAGGGAGTTTGCATGCAGTTGTTGGCACATGGCCCTAGCTACCTAGCTACATCATGCAAATACCACCAGGACAGCTGGGAGTCATAGAGCTAGAGCAGTTCTGATTGGGATTTTAGTGAAAAGAATTGCAATCTTAGCCTGGACAAGCTTTGCCTCTGTGAAGAAGAAATATACTATACTATGTATTACAGTATAGTATTATTTCAGGGCAAGGCTCCACCTCTACCTGCCCGCGCGTTGGTTAGTGGGAACGGGTTGTGGTTGATATTCGTCAGGTGTGTTGAGAAGAAATATGGCCCGTTCGCTTCGCTGAAAAAACAAGTTGAAATATTGTTCTGGTTGATTTGTTGCGAGAGGAAAACACTGTTTCGGCTGAAAAAACAAGCTGAAAAGATATATTATAAGATAAGCGAACATATATATATATATATATATATATATATATATATATATATATATATATATATATTTACTTAGTTATATATTTGTCGATGTTTTGTAAGTAGTTGCCAGTAAATTAAGTATTTGTAAGTAGTTTGTTTTAGTAGTACTACCAGTAGTCAACTACTTAATCAAATGTCAGCTCTATATCTTGTTTCGTAGAAGATAAAACCCTTAAAGTTAAATTACCCATGGATACGATGCACAGTCAAATTGTGTAAAATTTCACAGGCACGGTCTCTGTGTGTATATATGCTGGGGAGTAGAAAAGGCCGGCGTCTAATTATACTAGTTGAGTGTTCGTGCGTTGCTACGGGTAAAACATCTCATGACATACAACCACACAAGTGAAATATATGTAGAATCTTATGTCATCATAAATAATTAACATTAAAACACATAATTCATACTAATTTCTTTGAAATAAAGAAACCAATATGATATTATTGACTTCACCCAGACAGAGGAAAAATAAGTAACAATTTATTGTTTTTTGTTTGTGAGACTAACATAGTTTTGAAGATAATCTCGTACACCTTCAGGTATGTTGTCTGTGTTTTGGTTCCCCGTGTATGTGAGTAGGTGTAGCAAGATGTGCTTCATCACTTCATAGTTATCGTGCTAAATTTTTATAGACATATACAGTTAAAATGTATGTAGGTGAAAAGAGGAAAATTATATACAAAGGATAATACTCACGTTGCAAATGGATGTTTCTATCCTTTTGCCATTCCATGCACGCATTTCATCGAACTTAGGATGCACATGTGAACAGCAGTGCAGTAAAACAGCTAGTGTTATGCCTTTTCACGAAGCGAGGACATCTTTGTAGACAACATTTTTCGTGTATGTACCATTTATTTTTGTCTTTTTCTTATCCTTCTTATCACTGGGTGGGATATAAGTATACCATCAATATTGTTTGTATCGAGTGAATCATTCATATGCAAACAATCATCTGCTTCATTAGGATCCATATTTTTCTTGTTTGATACATCCTGACCATCTACCAATTGTGACACAGCACATATGAGAAACACCAATAATAATATCTATATTATTATTCACCAACATTTATACTATGCAACAATTGGTAGTTTTGATACGTAGTTGTTGCTCATTTCTTCTTTTATATGCTTCTCGACTTTATTTTATTTTTCCGTCCCTTTTCTCTTGAGACATTACGTGCCATCGAGCCTTATCCCTTTCTCTCATGCGTTGTGCAACATCGCTTCCTGCAGCGTTCGGTAACTGTTATTGCCGAGCAACTGATCGGACGCGTCCGGTCCTCATAGGGCCACGTTCGGTCACCTCTGTCGAGCTCGTTTCTTCGCGATCTTACGTCTGGCTTGGTTCCCATTTTCGTGCTTGGACTTTGCTTGATATCTTAGGTCTTCTCTTGTACTTTTAGAGTCTTGCTTATGGTGTTGATCGTTGGATCATCATGTCGTCTTCGTCCAAGTCACGTCTTACACCCTATTGAACTACAAAATAATTACTTGCAAATTCATTAGTCCAATTTGGTTGTGTTGGTCATCAAACACCAACATCCAAAGTAAATGGGCCTAGGGTCCATTTTTCTTACACGTAGCAATGCATGGGCAATCAACTAGCAAATCGCAAATTAGATGATTGAGACGAGACATGACTTTATTATGCCTTGTTATGTATAAGTGTTTTCCAGATTATATATATGGTCATATATAATTGCGTGAAAATTAAACTATGAAAAAATATCGTCGTTTGGTTATTTTATGTGTATCTCTAGAATAAAGTCGTGGTGTTAGCACGGATACTGTACTAGTGTATAGTATGGTACGAAAGTACTACATATGTACCCTGTCACAGCCTGTTCGTTTTGCCGTGGCTTGTCGTAAACGATCGTAAATTTCCAGCCGGAACAGTATTTTTCTCCCACACAAACCAGCCAGCAGTACTTCTTCACGAACCAGCAACGATACGAACCAACCAACCGAACAGGCTAATCGATTCTTTAATTCCAGCAGGGTTTATTCGTTTTTATTTAATTTCAAAACCATTTCTGTTATCGGTCGGTGTCAAATTTGTACATTGCCCGACTATATGAAGTAACACAGGACGACCATGGCTTGGATCGCTTCCTCGAAGCAGGCAGTCAGGCCGTGTAGTAGGAGTACGTATAATCCCTTTTTGCCTGTTTGATGGAGTATATATGCACGATTTAGGTCAGTACGTAACCTGTAACCAGGACGGCCCAGGTCTAAGGCACGCACGCGGTTCACGATTTCTGCGTGCGTGCGTGACCATCTCTTACATTGGGTGGTGATTTGGACGGCGGGGTTAATCTAACCAACCGTGGCTGCAATATATGATGAGTGCAGTGCAATCTGGTTCGGGTTTCAGAAAATCTCCATCGAGCACTACAGCAAGCAAACTAAATAAGTGGCTCATGGACGGGCATGGCGGGCTATAATTTCAAAAAATTATTGTATCTGGGACGATGATCACCTAGCTTTATTGTTCAGTTTGATGTAACTATTCTTGATCAATAATAAAGCTTTACCGCTTTGTTTTGTGTAAAAAAAAAACGCGTGCGTGCTTGATGCAAAGGGTCAACTAGGCCTGCCGTAGTGCCATGCCATGCATGTGCGAAACTGACAACCAAGAAATGGAAGCATGCATCAAATGAAGCATGGCCTCCTCCCATACGTACAGTACCAACCATACACAAGAATGACAAGATGAGATGGAGATGGACACAATGCAAGCACGCAGCAGTTATGAATGGTGACTGAGCAGGGGCACGGGAAGGGAAGGGAGGTCTCGTGGTGGCTGCCCCTTGCCCGGCCGCCGGCACATGGAAACTGTCGTGTCATCTGTCGGTCAAGATATTGCATGTACTTTTTGTTGGCCTTCTTTTATTTATCAAGATATCACTCGGTGTAGTAGTGCTGCTGCTGGTCTGGTCAGGTCAGCTGGTGGCCGTGCTTGTGGTGGGGGCGGCGACTCTATTGCATTTGCATCTCCAGGTTATTGCCACTGTCCAGCGGTCTGGCACAGCACTGCTTCTCGTTGTTGTTGCAGCTGCAGTGCCAATGATCTGAACTGAAGCCGATGCGAATGCGATGCCCATGCCCACACTACTGCTCCTTCCCTTGCTTTCATCTGGGAGGGGAGATTTGGAGGGCGCAACAGGCGGCACAGGGCATTGCTCACTTTAGCAGCAGCAGGTCAACCTCTTTCAGGCCCATCTGGAGGAACTAACCCGCAGTTTCATCTTCACGGGCTGTGGATCCATTCCTCCTCAAATACAAAGAAGGCAAAAAAAAAAAGGTATACGGGCCAATTTAGTAGAGGCTGCGCATCGCAGCCCACAGTAGCATGGGCCAAGCCCACCAAGTCGACAATCCCATCCCACTAATAATCGCACTAAACCCACTCACCCGTCGGGTCGTTAACGCTCTGTCCCCTTTGCCTGCCTTCCCTCGCACTCCCCTGCTCCTCCTCCTCCAGTCCTAGTCTAGATCTCCACCGCGCGCGCGCAGATCCGCCACACCTCCATGGCGGATCTCGCCGCCGCTGCGGCGACCCCTCCCCCGGCCACGGACCTCTTCGGGGAGCCGATCGAGGCGCACCCTCCCTGGTTCAAGCCCGACGCCTTCCTCCGCGCGGGCTTCGACCCGGACGCCTACGTCGCCGAGCTCCGCTCCTACGTCCCGCTCGAGAGCCTCGCCACCGAGCTCCGCGCCCACCTCGCCGCGCTCCGCGCCGAGCTCGTCGGCCTCATCAACCGCGACTACGCCGACTTCGTCGGACTCAGCGCGCGCCTCAAGGGCGTCGACGCCGCCGCCGCAAGGATGCGCGCCCCGCTCGCCGACCTCAGGGACAAGGTCGCCGCCTTCCGCGCCGGCGCCTCCGCCGCGCTCGCCGCGCTACGGGCGGGACTCGAGCAGCGGGCCGCCGCCACCGCCGCGCGCGAGCTGCTGGAGCTACTGCTCGACACCTCACACGTCGTCTCCAAGGTACACTTCACCTCTCCTGTCTCCTGTCTCGCGCCTGCTCATAGTTTTATTACATATAATGCTAGTAATGTGGCTTATCCCGCCAATCCTTTCTTCTAGTTTCATTTATCGTTAGAGTTCGTTATTTTTGAAGACACAATTTAGCGTCACATTTCCTGAGGACGAGCAATGCTCCATGCTAGGACACTGTCTTAGCCCTTAGCCCTTAGGGCTGCTGCATTTCTCGATTCATCATCGTTATTAGAGACCTTATGAATATGACCACCTGCCTGCTTCCATTGTTGTCGGGGTGGAAGCTCTAAGCTATTCCTATTTAATAATTGCGTATTGATTTATTACCCTGAGTTTAGATTCATATATGTATCAAAAAGGAATGTCATATGGAAGACTGTTTCACGACTTTGGATGGTAGTTTGGTAATCATGCAGGCAGCATAACATTGTGTAGGAATTTTTTCCGTAAAGTGTAATGATGCAAAAAATTCAAGAAGTTACTCTGATGGAGTGACGGGTCAACTGATATATTTGCTTAATTCAAGGCTTTTGTTAAAACGAGTTTATGATATACTCATGAGCTTATGTTCTCCGTATGATGTCATTGCTCCAAAATGCTTCTTTTCTTATCCAGGTTGAGAAATTGATCAAGGAACTACCAACTGCACCATCAGATTCATTGAATGCTGAAGTTCCTAACCATGACACTGGAACGCCAAATGGGGAGGCTGGGACAGGTGTCAGAGAAACACAAAGCATTCTCTTAGAAAGAATTGCCAGCGAGATGAACCGGCTTAAATTCTACATCAGTCATGCACAGGTTCGTGTCAGCATACTGTTGGCCTTGGGATCCTTTAACATAAAAGTATATTTTTTCTTTGCTTAAATTGCTGAGAAAAATCCTTGAGGAAAATGTGCTCAGTGCATGATGATTTTTTCTGTTTCACACTGTATGTTTAGTTTTATTGTATCATCACTGAAGTCACATACTCAGATCCCCAAACTAGTTTGTGGCTTTCGATTTGGATTAATACACTAAGGAAATATCTGACCAAGTTTTGTTCGATAATCTTATGCTGAACCACTAAGATAGCAGTTTCATACTTGTATAGGTTTCATTGTATTGCAAACCAGTGCATCATATACATATTATTTCAACTTATGTTTATGATTCTTATTGTGTTACATTATGGCAGTACAGAACCTCCCTTTTATTGAGAACATGGAGAAGAGGGTCCAAGGTGCTACGAAACTGCTTGATGGTAGTTTGGAGCGCTGCTTTGTGGATGGTCTGGAACACCGTGATGCTAAAGTTATATACAACTGTTTGCGTGCTTATGCTGCAATTGACAATACATCATCAGCCGAAGAGCTTTTCCGTACAACAGTGGTGTCTCCATTGATTCAGAAAATAGCCCCTCAAAATTATGTGAGGGCTGTTGCTGGGGCATCATCTGATGAACTGGAAGATGATTATCGACATATAAAAGAATGTGTAGAAAAAGATTGCAAATTTATATTGGAAATATCTTCATCTGGTAACCATTGGCTCTACAAAAAATTCTATTATTACTTCATGAATTGGAGCATGCATGAATATAGACTCATCTTTCTGCATTATCTAAGATTCTTGATTTTCCTTTGGTGCAGAAAACTCTGGATTGCATGTTTTTGATTTTTTGGGTAATTCAATACTCAAAGAAGTCCTTTCTGCAATCCAGAAAGGCAAGCCTGGGGCCTTTTCTCCTGGAAAGCCTAAAGAATTCTTGAGGAACTACAAAGCAAGTTTAGGATTTCTTGATTTTCTTGAAGGTATTCTTATGTTGCAACTTGATTATTTTCTGCCAATAATGTTGAACCAGAACTGGATTCCACCGTATCTTTTGTTCATCCTTGTGTTTCACAAAAGATCCACAGTCCAATATATCTACATTTTTTAAAGGCTCATATGGGTATTTAGGGTCATGATGGATCTTTATTCCGCAGGTTACTGCCTCTCCAAGTCTGCTGTAACGAAGTTCCGCTCTGAGCCTGCTTACACAGATTTCATGCGGCAATGGAATGTTGGTGTCTACTTTTCATTGCGGTAAGAACAAACATGTATATCTATTATGTTATGAGGTGCTCTCCTGAAATCGAAACTTGACTTCTACCTGCTCATTTATACAAGATTTCAGGAAATTGCGGGTGGCCTTGATTCTACTCTTACAAACACCTTTAGTCCTACTGGATCGAATGAGGCTCAAGGGAAGCCATTGCTCTTGAAGCAAAGTATTAAGCTCTTAGAAAGTTTGGAGTCATGTTGGAGTGATGAGGTTCTTTTATTCTCGCACTGTGATAAATTCCTTCGTTTGTCCTTGCAGCTTATTTCAAGGTATAACTACTGCTAAAGATATTTTTCAACTTTTGTTTCCATGATTTATTAAACACTTATATATTGTGTATGTTCCTGTATGATAAGGTATACAACATGGCTTTCATCTGGTTTATCTGCACGTAAAGCTTCTGATGGGAGCCCAAATTCACCTGCAGATGCTGAATGGGCGCTGTCTATACCTATAGAAGATTTCATATATGTAAGTCACATCTGTAGTAATGTCTGAACTCAGATCATATACCAATAGGATCTAGTGGTTTTCGTCCTGTACTATGGACCTAGCTGCTTATGACTGAAAGTTTGGGTATTATTGTCCTATTTATTAACATTCTATATTTCTCTATTAAGTGTATGCTTAGTTTGAAATTTCTGGAGTTTTGAAGTTAGTTATAAGATGACTAGTTGCTTCAGAAGTGCTCAGTAAGTCTGCAGGAAGTCACTGCTTCCACCTTTTGACTAGACAGACATGTTCTGGTGTTGGTTCAGTGGAAAAATAACTGCAGTTTGTACTTTGTAGCCCAATTTGTGGTAACTCTGAGGTAGTAAAAGCTCTTAGTAAGTCCCTGTTGTTTGTTTGGTTGCACGAGTGGAGGCAAGTCCATGTTACATAATCTTTGTGCACTTTTCCTGTTTCTGACTTCTAAGGCATAATTCTCGTTACACTCAAAATGTTATCCAGTGTTGAGCAATGGGGACATATAAGAGTATAGCTTGTTGATCTTTTCTCTCTTTTGAATCCTAATGTCTTTGTTCATTGATTTACAGATAATGCATGATGTGCATGCTGTAATTGGTGAGCTTTCAGAATCAGGCAGCTTTATTGGACATGTGAATCAGTTGCTAGGATCATGCCCCATTGAAGTACTTAACCTTGTGAAACAATGTATACTGCAAGCTGTCGAACCTTTAAAGGGGGTGTTACCTGCAATAATGAATGTCATGATTGGAATCATAGTTAAGAAGTCTAATGAGGTGAGTAGGACACCGTAAACTTGTGATGGTACTATCTGCATGTTTTTAGTTATCCGCAGTTCATCACTTCTCCCTTGCAAACTAGATCACAAAAGGGTTTTGGGCTCTTGTTATTTTGCTAGTGATGAGCCAATTTTACCTTCTATGCATAAGATACAGAACCAAATGGAAAAGATGCATATCTTACACTTAGGCATCAAATATTGCCTAGACTAATGTTGCACTTATCAGCATTTTTTTTCTTTCTAAATGAGAGTTTTAAACTATATTCCTCCTGTTCTTTAACTGGCCAACTATTTTTTTAATTGATTGTAGGACCTGAAGCACCTGAAAGGAATAACAGCGACATATAGGATGACGAGTAAGCTTCCAGTGAGGCATTCTCCATATGTATCAGGAATTTTACATCCACTGAAGGTCAATGAACTTCCTGTTTTACCCTTGTTTTATGATTTTTATTCATCTAAATTCAAGCAAAGCAGCTGAACTAGCGCATGGATGTTCTATACTAGCATGCTTGCTAAAAAAATGATATAGTTGCAATTTAGGCCCTCAGGGCTTTCATTAACCCAAGGGAAGTGATGGGGCACATTTTAAATTTATTCTATGGTCAATGTAGTATTTTAGTCTTATTGTTGTTAAATGCATCATATTGCATGATTGTGATCTCCTTTATTTTTCATATTTCTATTTCAATGCCTATGATGATGTTAGAATAATTTGATATGCTTATTTCACTAAACAGTCTTTTATTCTGAGATTTCTGTTTGTTCGTGTAGGTGTTTCTTGAAGGGGAGCGTATACACTATCTATCAGAAGATGATAAAACTAAGTTGTGTCGAGGGTCTACTGATAATATTACTGCAATTTACTATGACTTGGTCTCTGAAGTTGTCACTGTGGTGAGTAAGGATTGCCTAGCTGCTTATGAAGATTTGTTTTTGACCCACCAGTTACTTAGATCAATTTATTTCAATTCTGAAGGCAAGGAAAACTGAGTCTTCATTGCAAAGACTGCGCCAAGGTGCACAAAGGCGAGTAGGAGCTAGTACAGATGCCTCAGATAACATCATATCTGATACAGACAAGATCTGTATGCAGCTATTTCTTGATATTCAGGTTTGCTGTCTGGCCCTTCTGCCCTTGTGCTCATAAATGATACTGATGCTATGTGCTGGCCATAAGAAATTCTCTTTCTAGGTTCACTTTGCATCTAAATTAAACAATGTTCTCCTTTTGCATTTATTTGGCACCCAAGCTTTTATTAACAACCAGCTTGGTTTGACAGCATATGTGACTATAGATAATCATAAAGTTACGGCACCTCTGACATGTTGTTTTGGTTGCATTATTTTGCAGGAGTATGCACGAAACCTTCGTGCGATAGGAATAGATGCAAGAGAAATTGATTCCTACAGAGCTCTATGGCAGTGTGTTGCCCCAAAAGACAAACAAGAGAACATTCAGTTTTGATGTAAAGAACGCTGTCAGTATATATATATATATATATTATTGTCACCCGTAGATCTCTCAACATGTAGGTGTATCTGATGTTGTCCTTTTGGTTTGAAGTACTTATGATGCATACATAGATAGAGAACTGAATTTGATATCGTCGCCGTTCCATTTTATTATTAGGATGGTCACCTCTAGATATAATCCAGAATTGGAGAATGTGTATCAATACATGATTCCATGTGAAATACAAGGATACTGTTGCAAATTGCTTGCAATTCTTTGATCGTGCATGCTCAAGTTTCTTTGGTCGTGTCTGCTCAAGTTATCACGTGTGAAACTTAGCTCTGCTGCAGGGCTCACTGCACGGCTACATGTTCATGTGTTTGTTTGTTCTTAAGCCCTGTCCCCATTGGCATTACCTCTTGTTACTTTTGTGCACAACAGAACGTGTAATTTCAGATGACGTATTATCAAATTTTCTGATTCTAGTATTCTGTTTTGGCTGCGAAATTGAGAAATTCCACATTTTTTTTTCTTTTGACCAGCAACTAATATGCGGCTTCAAATATCCACAGTATTTACCGGCCGTAATAAAGAAAAAATCGCAGCGACCATAGGGGGAGAGAGAGAGAGAGAGAGAGAGAGATCCTTGCGAGAGGATGTTGTTTTCAGGCTTCTTTTTCCTATTAAATATATTTGGATAAGTAAATTGAACATCGAATTCTGAAACGAACGTGTAAGAACAAGAGCAACGAGTTTAAAACGTTTAGGTCTACAGGGACAACACAACGGGGGCACAACTCAAGTGACAATGATACTATCGGCACTGGTTCATCCAATCTTCAACGACACCTATCAGTTTCCGAACCAACTGAAGCTTGAGCAACCCCAAGGAAGCATCAGTTTCTGAACCAACTGAAGCATGAGCAACCCTGCAAGGAAGCATCAGTTTCTGAACCAACTGAAGCATGAGCAACCCTGCAAGGAAGAAGCAGAACAGTGAATTCAACACAGTCCTATAATGTTTCTTTCAACATATTATAACGTTTTATTCAACATATTCAAATTCTAGAAAGTAGATCCCTCAGATATAAACCAAACAAATGCTGCATGTCAGTTGTGAAATACAATGATGTGTTGTAGTGGGTGATTACTAGGAAGTATGAACTAAACAGAGCAACAAAAAGCAATGGGTAGTCAATACTAGCATAGATACTGAACTTTATTGCTAACAGAAGGTAACAATGCTATCAGTATACTTAATATTGCCATTTTTCAGCTTAGAATCTGTAGTCTGTGCCATGTTTTGCTGGAGTTTGGTCAATTTTCAGCTATTGCTTTAGTAAGGATGGGGGCAATGAACGCTAAAACCAATAATGGTGCGTCAAGCAGTTGAATTAAGTGATTCCACTACTTGGTGCTATGATGGTTAGTGTTCTGAAATCAATTGGCAGCCATTTTTAGTTTTCAGAAGGACATAAAAAATGCAAGGAAAATCAAAACAATAAATAAATGCTTTAACCTGAATATTAGATGAAGGAATAGTTTAAACCAGCAGCATGCCAATATGTCTGAAGTGGACTCACTGAGGATTCGTATTTGTGGCCTTGATTGGAGCGGCTATAACCTGTGTCACTGGTTATGACAGGAGCATCGCCAGACTGTTTCTCCTCCCTCACTTTGTTAAATATGTCGGTGAAACCTTCACCTGTGGATGGATCTTTCTCGTCCCATTCTCCAAACTTAGGCACGGCTGATCCTCTCTCAGGCTGTATGGGCAAGAAATAACAGTACATCTCTTCAGAAATCATACAGATTATAAGAATTTCAAATGCGGTTTCAACTTAATTGCTTCAGTTCCCTTCACACTCAAGTATCGATATATCATATGCGCGTTATATATAATGTTTTACTTAAAAGACACCAAGAATATACCGTTTCATCTCCACGGCCACTTGGTCTCATCTTGGACCTTCCAGGTGTGGTGGGCGCCATTCCACGGTGTCCTTCGGATGAACCCCTGCGCTCCCATGAAGGAGATGAAACCCCTCCTTTGTTTACAACTCTAGCTTGGTGGTGAGGATGCAGAGGCGATCTCTCCATGCCAGTTTTTCTTGTTGCACTGTCATAACTGGTATTAACACCGTGCTTATGAGTTGCTGACTCAGCATACGGTCTTCGAGCAGGGGCCTCGTGCCGACGAAGATCATCTTCTCTGTTGGCACGTCTTTCGTCCTTGGGCTTTTGCACCACAGGGTCCGACCCAGTCCTCAGGGGAGAAGCTTTAGCTGATGGCAGAGTCCTTGGAGAGTGCTTCCGGATCTCCACTGTGGTCATTCTGACTAGCAGATCTACCTGGAGATTTACCCTTACGAGCATTTTCGAAATACTGCGTGTAAAGGTGATCACCCTCGTCCTCCCAGCTTCCAAATTTAGGCACTCCTTGATGCTGGCACAATAGAATAAATAACATCAGACAGTGGCTGGCAAATTGATCTGACACTGAGTACAATATTAGGTGAAGTACACACTACCATAGTTCCATACTAAGAGAATCTATTGATCCATCAAGGCTGCAGGGAGCCAGGGACAATACTAAGGGCCTGTTTAGTTCCCCTCCAAAACGCCAAATTTTTCAAGATTTCCCGTCACATCGATTCTTTGGACGCATGCATGAAGCATTAAATATAAATAAAAAATAAAACTAATTACACAGTTTAGACGAAATCCACGAGACGAATCTTTTAAGCCTAATTAGACTATGATTGGACACTAATTGCCAAATAATAATGAAAATGCTACAGTGTCATTTTGCCAAAATTTTCAGCATCCAAACGGTGCCTAAATATAGCTTCAGACGAGTGGAGAACAATCCATTGCTAGTTTTCCAACGCGTCATGGACTAATGGTTAACACAATCAAATGGAAACATACTAACATGGAGCCGTCATTGATTGAGATTGGGAAAATCCCAAACACATAGGTAAACAGAGTGATAGGTGTTACAAACGACGTATAGAATATGAAGTAAAGAATCAAGCTACAGAGGAGACACACGATTTAACGTGGAAAACCCCTCCGATGTGAAGGGGAAAAACCACGGGCACCAGCCAGCAACAATCTCACTATCTCAAGAGTTTTGGGTTGCACGCCTATGGCGGCTTACCAGAGAATCAAGTCTCCACGAAACCCTAGCAAGGATGTATATACCGTACCGTACCGCGGGGGCTCCGCCCCCCGCACCCCCCGAGCACAGGGGCAAGACCTGATGGGCCGACTTCAGACTCCGTTTCGCTCCGTCAGAAGCCTGGCCTATATCCTGGAGTGAATTTGGAACAACTCCAACAATAGGCAGACTCTGTGCCACCCCACATTACACAGACATGGCACCCCTTTAACTACTATCAACTATCAACCACATCATTATGGAGGGCACAAGATCAATATTAAACCGGAGACAATTTTGATCCTCACGAACTCATAGTAACTTGGTATCTGCATATATACTCATTCTAAACGGATCTTGATGACCGAGGAAAAAGACAAAACAACTAGTAATCTGATTGCAGATTGGTACATTTTTGGGGACAGGGAAAGAAAAGAAGGCAACAGGAAATTGCTCCAGCAGAGATGCAATCTGTCTCCCCACCACGAAGCAAAGACAGGACAACCTAGGCACGACTAGCACCGCCGCACCGGGTTTCGCAAGGGCAGAGAGGGAAACGACGAAGCTGCGCTGCCAGTCGAAGGCAATTCCAAGAAACCCCACATGCTGAAGCCAGGCAGGAATGGATCAGCGCCCGAGATGAGCCTGCTGCCGTTTCCTCCCAGAACCAATCAAGCAAGGAGCAAGCCAAGGTGACAAGACCCACCTCGGAAACCGCCACTCGAATTGGGGGGGGGAGCAAGAACTTACGGCCATTTCGTCGGAGAAGGTCACAGGAACAGCTGCGAAAGGCGGCTCAGGGCGACGCCTCCCCCTTCCCCCCCGCCTGGATTTGGAGCAAGAACCGCCGCGTTCAACAACAGGAGAAAAATATAGAGAGGAAAAAAAAAACAAAGATGCGGCCAATAAGAGAGGAGGAGGAAGACGAGACGAGACTGCTGAGAAGAGAGAGAAAGAGGGAGAGAGAGGACGAGGAAGGAGGAGTGAAAAGGCGGGGGTCGTGTTTGACCACGGCGTCGGGTTCTCGCTGCTGCTGCCACTGCTTCGTCGTCGTTCGCTGCCCGCTTCCCCTCCTTCGCTGCTGTTGCTGTTGCTCCTGAATGCGGTGGGTGGTGGCTAACCCCGGACAAAAATAACCGAGAACCGAAACCGAACCGAAATAATTAGAACCGAAACTAAATTAATCGAAACCGAAAATTTTGGTTCCTAATTCGGTTCCTAATATTGAAGAACCGAAATAACCGAAGAAAATTCGGTTCCTACTATCGGTTAACCGAATTAACCGAAAGAACCGAATTACATGAATTATACTTCACTTACTTGTATTTTGTAGGATTATGTTTAGTTTATGTCTAATGTTTTATATTTGAATTGCTATATATTTGTGTTACTATATTGCTATTGTTTTCTTATATATTATTATTATTAAAAATGAATATAGTGTTGCATAAATTTGCCTCAGAACAAGTATATTTATTATTGTCTTGAGGTCTTTTGAAAAAATTCGGTTAGTTCGGTTAGAATCGGAACCGAACCAAAATAACCGAGAACCGAAATGCTCGGTTTCTAAAATTTTTTGGAAGCCATCGGTTCGTATTTTCTGGTAACCGAATTTCGTCAACCGACAGAACCGTGAGTGGTGGCCTGATCTGGCGCGGTGGTCATTGCTCACTGCTCACTGCTCACTCCCGTCCCGCACGGCTCGCACCTGTCTGTCGCCTTTACTCCCTCCGATGCCATCATGCTGACGGCGCTCTCAGCTCCAGGGTTAACGCCACGGTTAGACGACGACGGCTTGGTTTGCAAACTGTGCTCAGGCTCTGCTGCTGAAAGCCAGAGTCTTTGCATGTTGACCGTTGACCAGTTTACCAGCAGTCATCTTTTTTTTTTGAAAAAAAAGGCAGCAGTCATCTTCAAGCTACAGTCACATAGTTGAAATATTTGATCTGTACACGTGGCATGGGTTAGATACCATTGCTGGTCATGTAGCTCTAGAATTTAGTGCTCGTTTAGTTCCCAAAAGTTTACCAAAAAGTGCTACAGTAGTCATCACATCGAATCTTACGATACGTGCATGGAGTATTAAATGTAGACGAAAAAAACTAATTGCACAGTTTGGTTGGAAATTGCGAGACGAACGTTTTGAACCTAATTAGTCCGTGATTGAACACTAATTGCAAAATAAAAACGAAAGTGCTACAGTAACCAAATTTCTAAATTTCACGAACTAAACACACCATTAATGTAGTGCAGCCACAGCCCACAGGGGTCTGTGTCTCATGGTCTGGCATACATGATGCATCCATGATCCTGCCCCTGCCTCAAAGTAGTGTACAGCCTGTTCGCTTAGTCGTATTTGGTTTATAAGCCATAGCTTATCAACCAACGAATAATATTTTTCTCTTATATCAAATCAATTAACAGTACTTTCAGCCATGGCTTATAAGCCAAACAAGCCCAAACAAACAGGGCGGTAGTCTCTGGCTGTCATCCTCATCCATGATGACTGATGAGGTGCCCCAAAGTCAGGGCTCTTCCTGCCTAGCAAAATTTTTCAAGATCCCTCGTCACATCAAATCTTTGGACGCATGTATAAAGCATTAAATATAAATAAAAAATAAAACTAATTACACAGTTTAGACAAAATTCACGAGACGAATCTTTTAAGTCTAATTAGACTATGATTAGATACTAATTATCAAATAACAACGAAAGTGCTGCAGTATCATTTCGTTAAAAATTTCGCCAACTAAACAAGCCCCTGCTATTAGCAGCACTGGGTGCCGGGCCGACTGGCCCAGCATTAAATTCAGTTTATTATTCAGATGGGATGATGTTTAACACTGGTATAAAAATGCTGGAACCCAAAAGGTCTGAGAGGCCAAGCATGTTCTCCAGGTCAGATGAGCTAATCTAATAGTATTCCTAGTACTAGCCACTACCACTCGTTAGGTTGTCACAACTTTACAATTTGATAGCGCCTGATTTAGATTGAGGTTACGAATCAGTATTTGGTACTGTAGCATTTTTATTTGTATTTGACAATTATTGTCCAATCATGGCCTAACTAGACTTAAAAGATTCGTCTCGTAATTTACAATCAAACTGTGTAATTAGTTATTTTTTTATCTACATTTAATACTCCATGCATGTGTCCAAAGATTTAATATGATGAAGAGAAAGTAAAAAAACTTACAATCTAAACAAGACCCAACAGTAGCCAATGTTCCAGTCGACGATGAGATCCGCGGTGACCTCGTCAATTTTAAAATTTGTCGACTTAGCTCTTTGGACGTGATCATATGAGTATTGAGTAAGCCGTGCACACATATATTCATAACGACGAGTGTATATACATGTATATGAACGTATGCTTCTCTACTACTATGATTTATTAAAAAAAAGTCCCAACGACATCACCACACGAGGGTACAAGAATGGACCAATGCTCGTAATAACATGAGACTACAGGGTGTTGACTATAAACTACCACTAGTAATAGCGACGAATTGATCAATTCCGCTGTCATGCACTGCAAATTCCCATACGGCCACGTTTACAGAATCAATACACCCACTCTCATATACTAGAATAAAATAAATACAGTAAAATGGTCACTGCTGTACCGGAATCCAAACTGAAGATTTTCAGTGAAACAAATCCCTATCTTTTAGCCCACAAAATCCCCCCCTTTTTTTCCCTGCCGACGGGAACACTAAATAGTAGTAGTGAAAAGGCCAAAATAGATAATTAAATTCCATCCATTCTCCATTTAAGAAAGAAAATAAATTGCATCCAATTTTTACATGACATGACAAAGTAGTAAAAAGGCTAAAATCCCTTGAAAGCAGATGCTCTGTTTGCTTGGCTGATAAGCCATTATTAACAGTACCGTTGCTGTTAAAAAAAATGTCTTACAGACCAAGCGAACCGGAAGAAAGGATGTCGGGGGAGAATTTCGGGGTTGCGTGCTAAGCGCCATTGTTAATCAAAAAGAAAAGAAAAGACTCGAACGCTCTCTCACTCCCGCTCCCCCCAATCTCTCCCTACCCCGCGCCTGCACGGTGCGCGCCTCCCTCCCCTCCCCTCCCGTCGCCTTTCGCCGCCGTCTTTTGCTCTAACGCTTCGCCTTTCGATCCCCTTTCAGACTTTCTTTTAGCATCATCCCTAGTCCTCGTTGATTGCTCCGAGTTCTTCGCCAGGTTTTGGGGCAAGGTGAGCTGCTCCTTTCGTTATTCCTCTGGGAAAATTTCCGCTTGCTTCCCCTTTTCCTTCTCGGTCTGGTCAGGCATTCTGACTGCTGACGGCTCACCTTTTCGCAGGCCAAGAAAAGATGGCGATTTCATTCCCTGCCCGTCTCCAATCTCACCCCCCACCAAATTTCTGATTTTTCCGCCGCCGCAAACCTCCGCTCCTGTGCCACACCGCCATTCCATTCCTAAGCTGGGCGCTGAAGAAAGGAAGGAAGCGAGGCCGGCTGTTTCGCTGAAACCCCGCCGCCTTTTTTTTTTTTCTGGACCAAGGTCCGGTCGAAGAATCGTAGCAGATTTCGGGAGGGAGGAACGGCGGCGGCCGGTCGATATGATTCATCTGCTGTTCCTCGTGCTGTTCGCGGAGGGCGCGGTGGCGCTGCTCCTCATGGTGAAGGTCGGCCCGCTGCGGGAGCTGGCGATGCGCGGCGTGGACCAGGTGAAGACGGGCAAGGGCCCGGCCACCGTCAAGACGCTGGCGTGCACGCTCTCTGTCATCCTCATGTCCAACGTCGCCAGCATCCTCAAGATCCAGAATAGGGGGCTCAAGCTCGGCACCGTCAGCCCCATGGACCAGGTGCTCTGGAGGACGCACCTCCTCGAGGCATCCCTCATCGGTGAGCATTCCGACTCCGTCCGTCCTTGGTTATTCCTAACTCGCGGCATAATGTCAGTAGCTTAGTTCATTTGTAATTGGCAAGTAGTTTTTTTAGAAGATTAATGGACTAGTGGTATGGATGCTTTGACGCAGTAGTGATTGGCTGATTGTTGCTTAAGTGCGGGGGTGGTAGACAAGGTAGAAACCTAACACCCAATGTTTCTGGATTCAGTTGCCAATTTAGAGCTCATTCTCGAAGGGCAGAAATTGCAGGCTCTGTGATCCACATTTTGGATTGGACCCAAGGTCTTGCCGAGTCTGAAATCTAGATTACTAGAGTCTTACTTTACCATTAAGGATTGGTGCTTTTATTAAACACTGTTTAGTAGTAGCAGTAGACAGTGGGCACCTCCTTTGTTTACCTGGAGAGTCAACTGTTCAAGAATAGTAGGTTATAATAGTCTATTAGAATATTATAAGAACTCCCATTGGGTTGCATTGCAATGATTGTTGTTTCTTGCTCCCATTGTAGTAATAATTTTTTATTTTCGGTCATTGTTCTGTTTTGTTGGAATTTTGACAATAGTCATTTTAGCTGAAAATGAAAGTAAGCTATCCTTACCCTCCAAAGGAAAATATGTTATCCAGTGGCAAATTTGTTTTGCTTTAGTGCAATACATCAAGTAGCATCTTTGTACAAGTTCTTGGTATGGATGACTTCCTGCTTACTGTCAGTTCCAAGTTTTCTAGGGTGTCTGATAAAGATTTAAGACTTCAAATGTTGTCTTTGAAATAGAAGGCTAGAATAAGGACATGAGTTTGTATGTAGAATATAGGAAGGGTACTGTCTTACTCTGTAATGTTAAGGAGATACCAGATAAGGTGAGTTCTCAATGTAACGTTTTGTCCCCCAAACCAAATCTACACCCTTTGTAATTACTTAGTACTGTTTGCTTTAGTTAGTGATCTCAGTTAAGTACCTTTATGGCACGCTTGGGTTAGTAATCTCAGTTATAACTTACTCTTTAAGATTTATGATGCGCAAGCTAAAAAAAGTGTGGCGTTTGGGGGGAATTAATAGAGAAGCTTCAGTATTGGTTTTGAGAATCTGTTTCATACGTGACAATTTAGGATCTGCTAAAATAATACAAAAGAGAAATTAGGTATAGTAATTGTAGTAGTAATAATAACAGCAAAAGGGGACTGATAGCTTAGGTCATGGTTTGGACACGTGGATTGTCGATTTCCATGCACTTATATCCAAAGCTGGTTGGTGACTTAATATTATTTTGATATATTTGTATTTGTATGTATTGCGAATGCTAAGGCATGGAATAAATTTCTACCTGTTTATGGGGATACTGTGCTTATTTAGCTACCGATCCGGAGTAAGGAGGTTAATTTTGTAACGAACTGTTTTTTCCTCTCTTAAATACAAAGATACGCAACTCTCCTTCATGTTTGAGAAAAAAAAAATAGAGTTGATATTGGTCTATGTAGTTGTGAAGTTGTAGATCCACAGGGTACAAGTGTACAATTGTAAAGGTAGATTGTCTGCATGTTCAGATATTAATTCACAAATTGCACTTATGACCAATGCTCCAGCACACAAGCGGGTCCATGGCAATAAAGTGACTGACAGCATGGTTTAAGCAGAATACTCTCTGACTTTTTTGAAGCTGTTGGTTCAATATAGGCTATGTTGGCTTGAGCTACTTGCTGTTTGTACAATAATAGCATAGTAACCTGTGAGAGTGAGCTGCAACTGCTGCTGCAGAGAATGTCTCCCGAACAGACCCATAGTCTTCTCTTTCTTTACTTTTCTTTTTTTAACTTTTCGTTTATCATAGAGAGATCATACCTAAAATGGCAAAAGTAGGCCTTAGAGGATATTGGAAGTTACCATTGAACCTATACTTTGATGGGGATATCGAACATATACATTTTTAGCCCTACACAATGTTGTTTTCCCTTTCTGAAAAGTAACGTATAATCTCTTTAATAATTAAATGTGGCATTTTGTTTCTCATACATCTTCTTTCTCCTTGTAGGATACACACTATTCCTTTCAATCTAGCCTTCTCTTTCTTTTTTCCTTTTTAACTTTTCGTTTATCAGAGAGAGATTCCTACAAAAAATGGTAAAAGTAGGTCTCAGAGGATATTTGAAGTTCCCATTGGACCTGTACTTTGATGTGGATGTCGAACACATGCATTTTAGCCCAGCACAATGCTGTTTTCCCTTTCAGAAAAGTAACGTATAATCTCTTAAATAATTAAATCTGGCATGGTGTTCTCATACATTTCCTTTCTCCTTGTAGGATACACGCTATTCCTTGCATTTGTAATCGACCGGTTGCACCACTACCTCCGAAAGCTGATGATACTGAGGAAAACATCCAGCACATCCAGAGAGGAAGTTGAGAAACTTCAGATGGAGAACCGGTCCCTCCGCGAAAAGGAGGAGAAATCCTCCAGCGAAACAAAGAAGCTTCAGCGAGAGATTGCGAAGCTGAATGAGAGCATGAAGAAGCTGAAATCTGAGACCGAAGAGCACGAGAGGAAGGCATCGGTAGCAGAGGCCCATGTCAACGCGCTGCAGAAGCAGTCGGAGGAGCTGCTCCTGGAGTACGACCGGTTGCTGGAAGACAACCAGATTCTGCAGACTCAGCTACTTAGCAGAGGCTAAGCTAGGAGCTTGGTACATGCAGCTTCAGTTGTTTTTTTAGCAAGACTCTTACCAGATGGCGCCAGATAGCCAAGACTTGCCCGGTTCTGAATGATTACATGCCGCGGTTCTAAATTTCGGCCTGTCCATGTGATTCTTGGTGTCCATGTTGTTCCTAAATTATGATTTGTTGATGTATGGATGCAGTGTGTATTTTAGAGTTTCTGATTCTTCCTTTTTGGATGGATGGAGGTACATGATGTAAGAGCTAGGAACGATGGGACGTACTTGAGGAATTTCGTTGGTAGTGAAGCCAACCAGAACGTGCTTGAAAAAAATGGAGTGGCATGTTAGGCAGGTCGTGATTTGAGAACGAAGAGGAGCTGTGTCCTGGGATTGAAGCGTGCATGAACCAAACTGGCCTGAAAAAACGATTGAACTTTTGAATTTAGGTTAAGTCAATCGTCGTACTTCTGATTTTCTGAATTGGATGGACGGCCACTGCTCTGGCCTCCACAGAATTTTGCCCATACGCAACACCCCTATTCTCCTTTTTGTAGTGCACAAAGGGGTCGAAACTGTTGAAGGAAAAAAAAAACTTCACCAGCTTCTAGTTTATTTTGAGAGGAAAAAAAGGAGATCAAAATGGATATAGTGCCCAAAGGAGCCGGAACCATCCAGAGCACCACCGAATAGGGAAGTCACTGTTATGGCTTCGTGCCAAGGGGAACAATGCAGTCAACATCAGCTCTCCTTTCAAGTGAAAGGAAAACACACAAGATTTGCTCACATGAACAATTACAGTTCGCTATATGCGTCCTGATACTGCAATTGTCAGCTGCTGATCAGGTGGTCCAACGCCAAGAATGCATCTTTTGCAAGGCATTTACAGGAGCTCCTGCTCAACCAAAAAATCTGAGTTAAAAAAAAAAACTTAAGCTGCTGCAGAACAGTAACTTAGTTACAGGCCGTGACAATCAACACTGACTACTGCTAAGGCCGAGTCATATGAACTGCTTCAAGAACTCAGTCGCCACTAGCCGGCCACGAGTGTTTACTGACAGCTTCAACTCACTGATCTCCTTGTCGATATCCTGGAGTTCATGTAAGCAGAATGACGTGAGTGCGGATATGTGTGCCAACATACAGTGTTTGAATATATCAACCTAAGGTAAAAGCGACAAACTCAAGGCCATGCTTATGCTTATGCATGTCAACTTACCTCCATAAATTGCACGATGAAATCTATGAGCTTGTGTTTATGCATGTCCTCACAATGGTAGTTTGTTATTAGGAAACTGATATCATAGCCCTGAAACATAAGGCATAATTAGCCACCAGTTTAGTCGTAAACAATTTGGATTTCTGAAGGGATGAGCAGTTATGTTGATAAAACTGATCTCTACGTGGGAATACAAGAAGATAGGAAGAGAGAAAAAACTAGTACAACAAAGGTCAGAAAAAATATGGTCTATCATCCAGTTGTCCACAATGAATGTATCCCTGTGCCTTACAGATAGTTCATGTTTACTGGGACCTACTGGAGACATAAAACACTACTCAAGGTAATCAGTGTAAGTTGGAAACTGTAATACCTGAACTGGCTTTCTCCTCAACACTTGGAATGCCTCTGCCCTCATTGACAAAAACCTAAGGAACTTCTTGGCAAGAATGTTCTCCAATTCATCTGCCTGCTTAACCTGTCAGATCACAGTAGCGTCCAAATAATATGTCAAATGTATAGCAGCACTGATACCCCAATAACCATTGAAACATCCGACAAAGTTCTCCACAGTACCTTCATGCTTATACGTATAGAGTTGATTGAAGTCTCTATCAAGCATTTTTCTGCTTCATTGCGGCATATCAGTACCTGTAGATAAATGTAGGAGTGTGAGTCACAATTCTCAAAATATTAACAAAACTTATAAATCTCTTCCAAATAAGCATAAGAGATCATGCAAGTTACATCTACAAGCAAACAGATAATTAATTGGTTTGGCAACAACAACCAACATATCTTGGTAAAAAAATTGTTCCAACCAACATCGATGACCCTTTTTTTTTTCCCAAAAAACCATAAATCGCTGAAAATTCCATGGCAGGTCAAAAGAAGATCCAGCATTGAGTAAAGGGTGTACCCAGTGCAGAGAGCTCCCGCTCTGTGCGGGGTCTGGGGAAGGGTGTCAGTGGCAAGCCTTACCTTCGCCTATGCAATGCGAGGAGACCGCGACTCGAACCCGGGACCTTCCGGTCACAGGCGGTAAGACTCTACCGCTTGCGCCAGACCCACCCTTCAACATCCAGCATTGAGTAATCAATCTTAAATTTACTTAGGCATGTTAACTATGAAACAGAGCTGCTCGGGATTCTTAGCACAGTATCATAAGAGCGCACTTGTTCCAACTAAGAATGGCAGCACTGCAATCATTAGTTCTCCATTTTTTGCCTAGTTGGGTTTAGTTAGCCCATACATATTAGAACACATGGTTTCCAAAAAGAAAATGACGGTCAATAATGAAGGATTGTATACTGAATTTAAGATACTGTCAAAGAAGTCTCCCTCACCGGATTCAGCAGAAGTTCAGGGCTTGTCCTGTGAATACGAATAAAAATGAAGATGGATTAGTAAGGGCAAAAAGATATATTTGCATGAGCCTTTAGGAAATTCATAAGCAAAAAAGAATTGTGTTATTATTCATAGGAGTCGACATGGAATGGGGTATGAATTATTAAGCTTACGCACAGTTCGTGGTTACAGAGAAAAAATAAAGACAGGGATATCATCTCAAAGAAGCTGACAATAGGCATGCTTTTCTTTTAGCTTTTGCAAACATAGCATGTCAAGGTTCATGGAGGCAAAACATCAACTCAAATCAAAGTGCATCAGAGCCGAGAAATGCAACAAAGATGAAAAAGAAAGAGAAGCATTTTTCGTAATGTAACATGGCACCGGCAATAGTTTCCAGCATGGAATCCTGGTACTCAAACTGTCTACCATTGCACTAACAATAACAACTGATTGGAGTCTCTGGTCGTAATCAAATCGCACGCGCCAAAAAACAGGAGCACTGAACAATCACTATTGCCTGCTTGCAGCATGACTTACTTGAGCTCCACCTCTGGTTTGTTGTGCCTCTCGACTTCTTGGCAAGGGAAATTCTGATACCAAAACAAAAGGGCAAACCATCCAAGTTAGGCTCGTCGGCTCGTGATGAAGGGAACAGCAGCAGGAGGAGGAGCCTCGAGCTGAAGCGAAAAAAAGGAATACCTGGAGGCACATGGCCGCCTCCAAAGTGTTCCGGATGCAGGTGAGGTACAACCGCAGCGTATTGGCCTGCAAGAAGAGACGCTCATTAGCATTTTGCGATGTCGATGTCTAGCACACGCCGAAATGAAGCGCAGAACAGCCGATCCCGACGCGTACAGCCAGGGGCGCACCCAGTAAAGGACATGGATACACCCGATGAATTTTGCAAGAAATCGAAGCTATAGCAGGCGTAATACTACAATGATGACAGTGACACGCTACACTTGCAATTACGGAGATCAGATCCGCATATCCAAATAACCAAATAGCTTAAAGTTAGGGTTTGGGTGCTCCGTTCCGCGCAGAAGGGAGAGGAGGGGGTTGGGCATACCTGGTGGGTGCTCATCGCCGGCGAAGGGCCCCAGGAAGACCTGTCGCCGGACGTATGGCGGCCGCGGCGGTGGCCCAGTCGTCGCCGAGAGAGAGAGCGAGAGAGAGAGAGAGAGCGCACGTGGGAGCCAACGGGAGAAGCAGCAGGGCGTGACCGGTTTTCCTGGGCCATTTTCTTGGGCCGTTCTTTTTATTTTACACATTTTTTTTTCTCGAAATCACAATAGCCATAGCCTGCACACACTGATTGACTCGGGGTGTTTGATGCAGAGAAAGATCGTTCCGGTCACATCCAATGTTCCGATACTATGACAGACTAAATAGTAGTTAATTATAAAACTAATTATATAGATAAAGATTAATTTGTGAGACGAATCTATTAAGTCTAATTAATTTATCGTTAGCATATATTACTGTAGCATTATATTGTCAAATTATGAACTAATTAGGTTTAATATATTTGTCTCGTAAATTAGTTTCCATCTGCATAATTAGTTTTGTAATCAATCGTCCTATTCCTTTGAACTTATCAGCACTACTTTTCAGCCATAGAATAATATTTTTCTCTCACAACAAATCAGTATCAGCATCAGCATCAGCATCTATCACAGATGATCTATGTTTAATACTCCGTCCAGGTTGGTAAAGGAAGTCGTTTTGGACAAGACTTGAGTCAAACATTGAGAATATAAATCATGAATAACTTTTAAGATGTTGAATTTGAAAATATGAAAACCATATGAATAGATTTGTCTTGAAAAATACTTTCATAAAAATATACTAAGCCAAAACATCTTACCACTACTTAACCCGATCGTTCTACAAAAATTATCGAACATGGCTTCGTCGACCCATTTTTAAACTTACGAGAATCGACTAAATTTCAAATGGTTTTGCATCAAATTCCATTTCTAAGCTACTTGATACACTAGCTAGCGAACCCCGTCGTCGACCGCACGTATTTCATCATCGCCTATGAAGTTCATGCTACAACTTTTACTAACATTCCACATATGCGTTCCATAGCATTTTCGATCAATAAAAATTCATTTGGAAACTTAAGTGATACAACGCGGCATGAAATGTAACACTTGTTTCTTGTTTCAGATAAATGTTTCAAGTGTCGTATATTGATTTACACCCTATATTATACACTTTAACACACAAGTATGATGCTCATGCAGTGTTTTAGCAAAAACAGTACAACGTAACACCGAGGGTGTTACATGGCTCATATTGCCTTGACCTCAGAATTGCTGGAGCAAATTATTCTAGAGCAAAGATAAGACACTTTAAAAATTCCTCCCATTAAGAAATTAATCGCCGAAGGGTGTGGTCCTCACTTTAGTATTGATGAGCAAGGAGTAGTGAGATATAAGGATAGATTGGTGGTTCCATCAAATGAGAAGCTAAAAAGGAATATTTTGAATGAAGCTCATCATTCAAAATTGTCTATCTATCCTGGCAGCAACAAGATGTACCATGATTTACGCCACTTGTACTGGTGGTCCAACATGAAGCAGGATATCACCCAATACGTCATGGAGTGCGACACTTGTGGGAGCGTTAAAGCAGATCATATGCGTACTCTGGTATATTTGCAGCCCTTGTCCATTCCTATTTGGAAGTGGAAAGATATCTCCATGGACTTTATGGTGGGTTTACCCCGCACATCAAGGGTTATGATTCTATTTGAGTCATTGTCATCCGTCTCACAAAGTCAGCTCATTTTATTCCGGTGGACACTAAATATACAGCAAAGAAGTATGCTGAGATATATTTTGATCGAATTATGACCCTACACGGAGTTCCCCTTACTATCATCTCTGATAGAGGGATAGTTTTTGTCTCTCATTTCTAGGAGCAACTGTCGCACTGTCTTGTTACTCGCCTCCTTAGAAGCTCAGCATATAATCCACAAACTGATGGTCAAACTGAAAGGGTGAACCAGGTGCTCGAGGATATGTTGAGAGCTTGTGCCATTTATTTTTCAAGAAGTGGGATGGATACCTGAAGTTAGCTGAATTTTCTTACAATAATAACTACCAAGAGAGCATTCGCACAGCACCATTTGAAGCTCTATATGGAAAGAAATGCAGGATGCCACTTAACTGGGTTGAAGTGGGAGATCGTGGATATTTTGGGCTTGATTTCATCAAAGAGGCTCGAGAGCAAGTCATTATTATTTAGAGTCATTTAAAGGCAGCTCAGAGCCAACAAAAAGCATATACGGACAAGCAAAGAAGACCCTTACAGTTTGTAGTTGGGGATTATGTGTATCTCAAGGTGTCTCCCGTTAGAGATGTGCATCGGTTTAGTATCCATGGCAAGCTAGCTCCCCGATACGTGGGACCTTACAAAATTTTAAAGCAGTGTGGCCCAGTTGCTTACCGTCTCTAGCTTCCCGATATTTTATCGATGGTACACGATGTGTTTCATATCTCACAGTTGAAGAAATGTTTACGGGTACCTAATGAAGCTGTAGAAATTGAAGGACTTTCACTCCAACCTAATTTGACTTATATTAAGCACCCTGTCAAAATCCTGGATGAAAAGAAAAGAGTAACAAGGAACAATATGGTGAAGTTCTACAAGGTGTAGTGGTAAAACCACTCTGAGGATGAGGCCACGTGTGAACAAGAGAGCTATATCTTAAAGCATTACCCCCACCTTCTCTCTGGTTCTGATAGGTAGTTGCTACGTTGAAATGTATTTCCTATCTCCTTTCCCACACTAGGCACATGAAATCTCGGGTTGAGATTTTATTTTAGGGGGTAGATTTGTAACACCCTTAGTGTTACACTATATAATCTTTTGCTAAAACACTATATGAGCATCATACTTATGTGTAAATGTATGAAATATAATGTGTAAATAAATTCTTATGACTTAAAATGTTTATCAGAAACACGAAACGAATGTTATATTTTATGTCGCGTTATATCGCTTAGAGTTCTAAATGAATTTTTCTTGAACGAAAATACTATAGAACGCATACCTAGCACTTTAATAAAGTTTGTAGTACAAATTTCGTAGGTGGCGATGAAATACTTATGGTTGAGAATGAGATTCGCTAGATAGATTACTTAATAGCTTAGAAATCAAAGTTGACGCGAATCCGAACAAGAACTTAGTCATTTTCTTAAGTCAGAAAATGTGTAGACGAAGCTAAGTTTGGGAATTTTTATAGGAGAAATGGTTTAAGTAGTAGCATGGTTTTAGGGTTCATTTTAGTAACTTGACATCCCATCTCGAGCGTTAAATAGTTGGTTTAGCAATTAGATCATCGGGTTGGATATTTAAGCAGCTTTAAAAAGTGTGCAAGTCATGTTTTTGAATGGTGCCAGCGCCTGGGCGCGGTCAACCTGCCTGGTGCTCGGTGTTGCCGCGCCAGCCACTGATGCCCATGCACATGCATGCCCGCATGTGTGGCTCCATGCTACTAGCCATGGCCTCCTGCTACCGCGCCGCTCTGCCCATCGTCGTGTCCGCCAGGGCTTTCTGCTCGTCATCACCGTCGCTGTCAATGTCGCGTCGAGCTGCGTCCACGGTCATTGCTGCCGCTGATCTTCACAGTTGCACATGTGTGGGCTTGCCCTACCTACCTTTGCCATCATGTCCACGCTCATGCGTCGCCACGCTGCTGCCTCCTCGGACCGGCATTAGTCACTGCGGCGTGCAGTGCAGAGCCACTGTCGTCTTGCGGGTCGTGACGCTATGGTCGCACATCATCGTGCTGGACTCATACACGCACATGGAGCCTTCATAGTAGCGCTGCCATCCTTCCCCAATTAGTGGCTGCACCACGCCAAGCTCCCCGTCACATCGCCTTGAATGCCGTCGTGCTGGCCGTTCGAGCCGTGCCAAGGCAAACCCGTAGAGTTGGCCCATCTCCATAATTACGCACTTCTGGAGGTCGAGTTGGAGTCTAGCTTCACACCAAGCTTGCCACTATTGTAGTTGTACGGTGTCAGGGCTTCAATTGTACTTTTCCCCTGCTGTCGACCCCTTAAGTCCAAACACCGTCGTCCATCGAATTAGCTTGGCATAGTCCACCTCTTTCCAATTAACTGTGCACCCAACTAGCCCTATTAGTTAGCCAGCGATTGGAGTCATCCCGGTGAGCTTCCATCCTACAGTGAGGTAATGTGGAGCATTCTCCTCGCGGTGGTCCGCCATGGCCGTCGAGGCGGGTGCTCGGCTAGGGCGGCGCTTCATGCTCCATTGTTTCAATTGAGTGGTTCCCTTGTGTCGTGTTGACTTGGTTGCCTTGCCCGTGTAACAGTTTCGCCGACAGAGCAGCAGGTCACCGGGGACGTCGTCGTTGCGCTTGCCGTGAACTAGAGTGACCCCACATGCATGGCCAACAGCCTTGCCATGCCTCGTGACTTCATCCAAGCTGTTCTACGTGTCTCTGGTAAGGCCCTACTACAACTAGGGTAGCTGGTTGAGTCAGTTTGGGCTGAGGCTCACCGAAGCGCGTGGCCACCGTCGATGGGCATGATGTTGCTGCTATGTCCATGGCTGGTTTGATTGGGAGTAGAACCGGTACATCTAGGACCTCTAGGATGTTACCAGTACACTAGGCATGGAGTCTAGGTAGTGATGGTAGTGTTGGGCAAGGTGATTTGGGCCGGCGCCGGTGTTGCCATGGCCAGACCCCGCCGTGGCGCATGGCCACACCTACATGCTACATAGTGTTAGTGCTTGAGACCTCGATCGATTGCGCTTCACTCGTAGAGTGCTAGGGAGGTGTTTGTTGAGGCCGAGGATGCCCATGCTCACCGGCATTTGGTCGAAGATGCCGTGGCCTCTGTTGAGTGCCGGCTAGGGACTTTGTAACATGAATTCGAAGTGAACCAGGGGGTTAAGTGCGAGTGTCAGTGAGAGAGGGGAATAGTGGAAAGGACTGCGAGTTCATTTAGTTGAAAGTCGGGGCCTCTTTTGCATAAAAGTCGGTGCACGTGGGTCTTCCATTCGTGGGCTGAGCCACGTTGGGCCACGGCGACACGTCGCGTGCACACACGTGCTGTGCTAGAGTGGGCCGAGCCGCTCGCGCTCTGGGCCATGTGGTAGATTAGGTTTTCTATTTTCTAGTGAGATTATGAATGTTTATTCAATTTAGTTTTGAGCAGAACTTTGAAAAATAATAGTAAATTCAATAGATGTCCTAAAAT
Organism: Miscanthus floridulus; assembly: GCF_019320115.1. Classification (NCBI taxonomy): domain Eukaryota; kingdom Viridiplantae; phylum Streptophyta; class Magnoliopsida; order Poales; family Poaceae; genus Miscanthus; species Miscanthus floridulus. The sequence continues at coordinate 2,527,515 of NC_089581.1, read as the reverse complement.
GGTGAAACAAAATTTGTTAGGTTCACAAAAATACTACCTATCTGTTGGTGTAGTTAGTTTACAGTTAGCTTTGATAATGATAGGGTCATAAATTCAAATTAGAAAGCTTAGTATTATGTAGTTTAATATTTTTAGGAATTTTTTGTGGCAAATTGATGGTAGCTTTAGGCATGAAATTTTTATTGTAGGTTAATTAGATTATTATGTACGCACTATAATTTTTGTAGCCCTAGAGTAGGTGGATAAATAGAGTAGCTAGTACTCCTTGTTTTAGCATATGTAGAGTAAATCGGTATTAAGAGTAAGAATACCTTTAGTTGTTAAGATAGTATATGTCATGCTTCATACTTGTTAATGGTAACTTAGCACCTTAATCGGTAGACTCACTTAGTAGTTTGCAAGATGTATTTTTATTTTAAGAGTTGCTATTGTCGTATTACTATGTATTGCATCATCATTTCATGCATGTAGATCACGAGTTGATAGAGTTTGTGCCTGCGGACGAACAGGACTATAAAGAGATCATTGAGGAGTACAAGGAAGAGATCCTCATGCAGGAGGGAGCCCTGAAGCCTTTTGGTGCTGACTTTGTTGACCCACCGCCTGCCTAAGGCAAGCCCTGATGCATAACCCATATTTTTAATGATCACTGAATATATATATGATGTGCATTTACGTTACAGGCATTTTATGGAAACTATATGCAAAAATATATCTATCTATGAGTCCTACTAGTATAGGTTGAGTAGTTGCTATGCTTAGGATTTCGGTAGCATGAGTAACCTGCCGTTACTCACAATATGTGATAATTATGATCACTCTTGATAAAGTGGTAGAAAGGAAAAATGGTGATTAGACAGAGATATGGTTTGGGAACTGGTGGGTGTAAGAGATCGTGCCCTACGGCCAACAGGGCATAGCTTGGTTACAGTCTTTCCCTGTCTATGTTGGTTAAGGACCGGCCGTTGCATTGGACGCTAAGCAAGTCACAGACTTATTATCCTGAGCACATACTTGGGTACGGCTTGTCTAAACTCTAGCACCGTAGTAAGAACTGAAAGATGAAAGGTGATAAAATGGAACTGATTGCTCAACTCTTGCTTGAAAGTAGAATAGGTGCTTACATAGAATGGCTAGATAATCAATTAATCATAGCTACTAATAATAACATAAATAAGGACTCACTATTAGTATTGCTTTCTACAAAAAGGAAACCAGCAAAGCATAAAGCTTTACATATCCCTTAGAGTCAGGAAATTATTCACACTAGTCGGATAAGTCTTGCGAGTACATTATGTACTCAGGGTTTATTTACCCATATTGCAGGTAATGCTTGAGGAGTATCGTTGTGTGAAGGATTCTTCTGGTAGGCACAAACGGATCCTTGTTCATTGTTGTTAGATGTTTATTTTAAATTTTGTTGTTTAATATTCCGCACTCTGACTTTGCAAATGTTATAATGTAATTTTTAAGAACACCAGATGTATATAATGGATTAAGTATTGTAACTTATTCTCATTATTGGATCCTTGGGGGAAAAGGTGGATCTTACGAGTTCTCCCTTGGGGTGTGTCCGACGAATACCGCCTGCTATAGCTTGCTTTTGGGGTGCTTAGTATCTGGTGGAAGACGAGTGCCTCTGTAAGTGTGTTATTTCTAGTGGTTCTGCCACACCAATGCCTTAGTGGCCACCGTCGGATCGACATGGTGCTTGCTCCGCCCCTCATTCTACCAACCGCGCTCGTTTGTGCCTTGGAGCCCTGCCGTCGTGTCACAACAGTGGCCAACCGTAGAAGCAATGGCAGTGTTTCCCTGTCGTGCCTTGATTTGACTCGCTAGCCACCATGGGTGAGCCCCGCTTGAGTTCGGTCCCTGTGGTTCAAACATGCCGCACCGATCTTATAGGTCCTGTCTCCTGTGAGCATGTGTGTGTGCTGCTGCTAACCAAGCCATGCCGCTCTGTTTTAACCGCTCATGTGCCTTGTTCACGACATAGCCTGGCTAGAGCATCGTGCTGCTGCCCACTGGTCCACCTAGCTCTAGGCATTTACACCCTAGGCCTTCACGCATGAGAGTGGCTTAGGAAGTCAATTAGGCGCTCCATCTTCCTCATCCCCGGCCAAGTTCTATCGATGGCCAATTTAGTGTTTTCTCACCGCCGGCCATGAAAGCCACTACAACAGATGGGCTGGGGGTAAGTCCTAATGCATGGGGAGAGAGCTCCAATTGGTGTTGTCTCTAAACTCGCCATGACCCCCTCTGCTCGGTGCTCGTGTTGTTTTGTCCTAGGAATCCACCATCGGAGCGGTGGTGTACCGGTGTCACGCTCAGCACACCATCGTGTGGTGTGGGCACACGTGGCCAGGACGCCTCATCGCTCCTCTGCCTCAACCACCACCATAGCATGAACTCGGGTGAGCTTCGGGTGCTCATCCATCACCGCCACCACCTCGGTAGAGCCTTAGGTCACCGAAATGAGCACGTCGTGGCATGGCTCTACCCATCACCAAGGCCAGCCCTCGGTAGTGTGCCGTTAAGCTCCCTACCACTACCTAAGAGTGCGTGCTTATCAGTAGGCAAAGGTTGGCTCCTTACCCCCGTGGTAGCGAGCTCGGGGTGCCTAGCGCAGCCACCCACACCGCTGGTCACCATGCCGGCGAACGCGGGGCAGAGCAGGGACCTCCCCGTTGTGGGGGCGGAAACATCTAGGGTCCTTAGTGCTCAATGACGCCGCGTGATAATCTATTACGCTGAGGGTTTTCTACAAAAGGTACGGGGCGCGCATGGGCTCCCCATCGTGGGTCGCTTGTTGGGCCAGCCTGCTACATGTGCGGGCTCCCCATCGTGGCCGTTTAGGTTGCTGGGCCGAATCGTTTGGCCACCAGCCTTTTAATTTTCTCGAACATTTTCTAATTTAGTTATAAGAGAAACTTGTAAATTCAATATCAATTTGTGTAGCTGACCAAAAATTGTGAAACCAATTTTGTTAGGTTCCTAAAATCATGATATATCTGCTAGTATATTTTATTCACATATTTTTATAATATTCTTAGGAGCTATATAATTAATTTGAGGTACTTAATAGTGTTAAAACATGAACTTGTAGGAATTATGTGTTGAATTGGTAGTAGTACTGGCCCTAAAATTTTTATAGTAGATTCCTAACATTATTAGGTGCTCACTGTAATTTTTGTAGCTCCATAGAAATTAGTTTGTTAAGGTAACTAAATGAGCCCTAGTACAAAAATATTTATTTAATCAATCAATTGTTAAAAAATAGTTGGGGTTTGTAGAACAAAAACATTTTTCTAGAAACGAGACTCACTTGACAACGAGGATACATGACTTAGTATGTTAGTCATTAGAGCTAGCTCGTTAGTTTGCGAGATGTAATCATATTTTAGAGTTGCGGTTGACGTGGATTATTTACGTCCCTACGTTGCATTCACGTATTTCATGATAGGAGCGATGTTGGATCACGGAGTCATCTGGAGTAACAGAAGCAGATGGTGACTTGATGATCATGTTACCAAGATGAAAGCTAACTTAGTTATATCTTACCCAGGCAAGACCCGGTGTATAACCCCTATTATTCTGCACTTTATTTTATGCTTATGCATTAAGTTTAAAGAGTTGAATGAAACCCACTTGCATATATATACTTATCCTATGAGTCTTACTAGTATGATAGGATCGTGTAGATTGCTATGCTACAGGACTTCAATAGAAGTCGAATGATTGCCTGTCACTAACGAGAGAGAGAAAATATATGATTGTTGTTATTATATTACTATCACATGAAATATATATATATATATATATATATATATATGAATGATAATTGGAGATCGGGCGGAATGGTACTTTAGATCTGGACTTGGTTAGGCATTCGAGCGAGGCTCGAATTGCACTTGTTTCGCCTGTGTCGATTAAGGATCGGGCGTTGCATTGGATTCTAATCAAGTCACAGACTTATTATCCTAAGCACATACTTGTTTATAAGAGCAGGGAAGGCTCGTTGCTCTCTTATCGTGGGTTCCTTCTCTTTCTAGATCGACTGATTGGAGGCAGGGATGGTGGAGGTCTAAGCACCACACTGAGTGCAGAACTCAGGTGTGGGGGCTTGGAGTTTAAGTTTGGACGGGGACTTTGTCGATGCGGGACCCACAGGATACCCCGCAAGGGAGAGAGAATATCTAGTCCAACTAGGATTCTCCCCATGTAATCTTAGTAGTATAGCTATTAAGTAATCCTACTAGGAAATCTCATTATAAACGGACTAGGACTCTGGCCTCCTGACTATATAAAGGAGGGCAGGACTCCTGGGATAGGGGACAGACCATTGTACAACACAACACTTGACAATCAATCCAACGCAAAGGCTAACGCCGATTGGACGTAAGGTTATTACTCAATCTACGATCGAGGGCCTGAACCAGGATAAATCGACTGTGTCTTGCGTTAACCATCGAGTTCGGCATACGCCGAAGCCCGAACATACTGCCCCGGGTACCCCCGTGGCAGGCTATCGGTGGTAAAACATCGACAGCTGGCGCGCCAGGTAGGGGCTTTCGGCGACTTTGCATCCGAAAACTCGATGGACCTCGACAACATAATCTTCCCGACGGGGTCAACCTTCATCTTCGGCTCATGGTTCTGCGAGGCAGACAACAACGGCAAGCTTCAGGGCCATCTCCTCAAAGATCCAGATCATCATAAAGAATTTCATATTTCACCAACTACAACGGATCAGCTCACCAGAAGATTCGCACAGCTCACAGTATCCGATTCAAATCAGATTTCATGGCCACTCGTATCCGATTCGAATTCAAACATCAAGGCGAAGTTTTATCCGAGTGCTTTCAAGAAACCGAGTTCTTTTTTGGCAAGATTCCAGAGCACAACCCAAAACAACTCGGATTACCCTCAGAGTTCTTCCAAGAAGTCGAGTTCTTTTCCATTTGGGCTCGACAACATGGCAAAATCCTATCAAGGACAGTTCGAAAGATCTTTCAATCCAAGATGCGGGATACCACTGACAGGAGCTCAGGAGGGTCTCGTGCTAACAATAACATCCCAAGACTGCATCATCCACTGGCCAGGTTCTGTTCCTGAGGACAGCGGTACCCAACTAGTTGGCACGACGACGACAGCAATTCTACCCTACCAAGAAGGAGACTCGATCTACGACACCGAGGCATCCACTAAAGTTATTAGCAACTCCGACAGCATGAAAACTAACACCAATAACAGAACGACTCATGCGCGAGAAGTGCTCATGGTTCGACGACCACGGTCACCATTAAATCCCCCAGAAGCACCCGATGTCAGATCATCAGATGAATTAGAATCCAATATATCACCTTTTGCCCAAGGCTACGACGGAGAAACAGATAGTCAGAAACAAGCTAGAGAAAGAAAAAACAAGTTGAAGCAAGGGCGTCAACACCGTGCTAGGTAGCGCAGGGAAGCTTGGATCAGATACGAGTCAGAATTGGCTAAGTACGACAAAAGAAAATCGCAACGAGAAGTCGAGGGGAGACGCACGGCGAATACACCTTACGATAAGATTCGAGAAGCATTAGAAGAACTCAGAAAAACTTCACATCCCAGTGAGAAGCATGAACAGCTCCAGGACTTGCTCCGATCAGCGATCCCGAAAACGCATGAAGAGAGAGCTCGATCAAGACTACCCGCCAGATCAACAACCCACAGGCAAGAAGATCAAAATCAAAGGAAATCCGCTTTTGAAAGACTTGGGCCGGGTGGAAGCCATGACGAAGGAAGTAGGAAGGAACATAATCAAGGCCACCGATTTGAACAACCAAGGAAGACTAGGAGTAGGGTACCTACCTAGACAATCTCGCAAGATTATTCCCATCAGAACGACAGTTGGCCAGAAGAAGGTGCCGAATCCGAATTCAAAGAAACCAAGACACACGACAGATTCCCCTATTTCGTGAACAGGCTTGCATTGGTACGATTACCTCACAAATTCAAACCGTCTAACCACTCCAAGTATGATGGCAAAACTGAACCAAGGCAATGGCTCAGAATATATTCACAATCAATTGAACTAGCCGGAGGAGACGACGATATCAAAACCCTGTTCTTTCCCATGGCACTAGAAGCCATGCCTCTCCAATGGTTCGACAAACTGAACCCAGGATCTATCAGAAATTGGGAGGATTTGCAAAGAGCTTTTTGTGAGAATTTTGCAGGAATCATTACACATCCAATCACCCATGCAGAATTAAAAGAACTTAAGCAAAAAGGAGGTGAAAGTCTCAGAAATTACTATCGACGATTCAGCGAACTACGAGCTCAAGTGCATGACATAACCGAACGAGAAGTAATTGAAGCTTTCTCTCACGAAATCATGGCTAGGTGGCAATTTCAAGACTTCTGCAAAGAAAATCCGAGAAACAATAAAGAATTCAGACGAACAGTAGAAAAGATGATTACTGCAGAAGAAAAAACACGAGAAAGGTTCCCGGACAGAAACAACCAGGACAACTCGGACAAGCAAAATCATCGAAATAGCAGACATCAAGAAAGAAAACGTAGGCCAGACAATACTGTGGCAATGGCCGACAAATCAAAGAAGTTTACCAAACCCAGAAGATATGATGACATTGAAAACATACATTGCCCATTGCACCCTAGTGGGAGGCACACCATCGGAAATTGCTATACTTTCAAAGATCGATACACAAGAAAAGATAGTAAGGAAGACACCAAAGAGGACAATCAGAAAAGAGAAGAAGACAACCACGAGGACAAAGGATTCCAAAAACCTAGGGGAACGGTAGCAGTGATTTTCTCAGGGGCTCCGGATTGTAGGAGCAAACATCAAGAAAACTAGCATTGCGGACCATTATGACAGCAGAACCGGCTACACCAAGATACCTCAATTGGTCACAGTATCCTATCCAATTCACCAGAGAAGACCAATGGACTAGCATGGGAAACGCAGGCCATTACCCATTGGTTCTGGATCCGATTATAGCTGGTATGACCGTCACCAAAGTACTAATCGATGGAGGAGCTGGGCTTAACATCATCTTTTCAGAAACTCTAAGGAAAATGGGACTACAACTCGCCAGGATGATTACACCAACAAGCACACCTTTTTATGGAATAGTACCCGGCAAAGCAGCCATGCCACTCGGACAAATTACTTTACCTGTTACCTTTGGAACTCCTTCAAACTACCGAACAGAGTTTATCAAATTCGAAGTCGCCGACTTCGATTCATCATATCATGCAATCCTAGGACGACCAGCACTGGCCAAATTCATGGCAATACCACATTATCCGTACTTACTGCTTAAGATGCCAGGACCCCATGGTATCCTTTCTCTTCGAAGCGATTTAAAGCGCGCTTTTGACTACGACGTTTAGGCGATCCAAATTGCAGCTAAAGCACAAGCTGACAATGGAAGAAAAGAAATAGCCGCAATCGCTACAGAAACAAGCCAAGAAGAATTAGAAATACCGGCTAAAAACCCAGTATCATCGCACCACCAAAAGAAGCCGACGTCAAGCAAATCGACTTAGGCACAGGCGACACCTCCAAGATAGCAACTATCAGTGCTCATCTCTCGGCAAAATAGGAACTCGCGCTCGCCAACTTTCTTCGGGACAACAAAGATATCTTCGCTTGGAAGCCAGCTGACATGCCAGGAGTCCCAAGGGAGTTGGCTGAGCACAGAATTGATGTTAACGAAAGCTCCAAACCTGTAAAACAACGGTTACGACGATTCTCACCCGACAAGAAGGCAGCAATTAAAAAGGAAATAACAAAACTGATGGCAGTCGGATTCATCAAGGAAATCCTTCATCCAGATTGGCTAGCCAACCCGGTCCTTGTACAGAAGAAAAACACGGACGAGTGGCGTATGTGCGTCGATTACACAGATCTCAACAAAAATTGCCCAAAAGATCCGTTCGGGCTACCACGCATTGACCAGATAGTTGACTCGACAGCAGGATCTGCGTTATTATCTTTTCTCGATTGCTATTCAGGATATCACCAGATCGCACTAAAAGAAGAAGACCAGAGCAAGACATCTTTCATCACCCCGTTTGGTGCCTACTGCTACAAGACCATGTCGTTTGGACTAAAGAACGCCGGCGCCATGTACCAAAGAGCTATCCAGACTTGCCTTGGGAATCAAATAGGTGAAAATGTGGAAGCATACATGGACGATGTGGTGGTGAAAACAAAGAACCTAGACACTCTAATTGAAGATTTAAAGCAAACCTTCAAAAACCTGAAGAAATGGAGATGGAAATTGAACCCAAATAAATGTGTATTTGGAGTTCCCTCAGGACAACTACTCGGATTTTTGGTTAGTCAGCACGGGATCGAAGCCAGCACCAAGCAAATTCAAGCTATAACAGAAATGGGCCCACCTAGAAGTGTCAAAGATGTGCAGAAACTAACAGGATGCATGGCGGCCCTCAACCGTTTCATATCAAGACTCGGCGAAAAGGGGTTACCTTTCTTTAAACTACTAAAGAAGACAGACAAGTTCGAGTGGACAATAGAAGCCGACGAAGCTTTCAAAAAACTTAAAGAATACCTCACTTCATCGCCTATCCTGACACCTCCAAAGAAAGATGAAGATATGATGCTATATATCGCGGCAACTCCCACCGTAATCAGTACAGCAATAGTCATAGAAAGAGAAGAACAAGGGCGCGTGTATAAAGTGCAACGTCCAGTATACTATATCAGTGAAGTACTATCAGAATCCAAAATCCGGTACCCACACGTACAAAAACTACTCTACGCTCTACTCGTTACCTCACGGAAGCTTCGCCACTATTTCGAAAGCCACAAGATTACCGTAGTGACAGATTTTCCACTCGGAGACATCCTACACAATAAAGACGCCACAGGGCGCATATCCAAATGGGCAGTTGAAATTGGAGCTCTTGATATCAATTTCACCCCACGGAAAGTAATAAAATCTCAAGCCCTCGCCGATTTCGTGGCCGAATGGACAGAGATTCAACAGCCCTTATCAGATACAATCCTCGACCACTGGAAAATGTACTTTGACGGATCACTCAAACTAGGCGGGGCCGGTGCAAGCGTTCTCCTCATTTCTCCAGAAGGAAAACAACTCAAGTATGTCCTTCAGATATTATGGCAAGCTACAAATAACGAAGCAGAGTACGAAGCCCTCATCCATGGGCTACGAGTCACGATTACCCTCGGAATAAAAAGATTACTCGTATACGGCGATTCAGCAGTGGTCATCAACCAAGTCAACAAAGATTGGGACTGCACCAAAGAAAATATGGGTGCTTATTGTGCTAAAATACGGAAACTTGAAAAACACTTCCAAGGATTAGAAATTTTACACGTCCTACGCGATTCTAACATTGCAGCAGATGTCCTTGCCAAGCTCGGATCAGACAGAGCAAAGGTTCCACCCGGCGTATTCATAGAAGAGCTATCAGTTCCCTCTATCAAACAACCCGGTGAAACAACACATGAAATTCAGGCTAAAGGCGTTCAGATTTTGACAATCAACACTTCATGGACCCAAGATTTCATTGAATATATCAAAGAAAATAAACTGCCAGCAGATAAAGCAGAGGCCACATAAGTTGTTCGCAGAAGCAAAAACTACGTTTTAGTAGGGAATAAACTCTACAGAAGAGCAGCATCATCAGGAGTATTACTAAAATGTGTCTCATTTGAAGAAGGCAAAGAAATCCTAAATGAAATACACTCAGGTTGCTGTGGAAATCATACCGCCTCAAGGACACTGGTTGGCAAAGCATTTCGCACCGGATTCTACTGGCCAACCGCTTTGAAAGACGTCGAAGAGCTTGTTAGAAAATATAAAGGTTGCCAAATGTTTGCAAGACAAGCCCATATACCAGCTCACAATCTTATCTGCATCCCACCCGCTTGGCCTTTTTCCTGCTGGGGGCTAGATCAAGTAGGACCCCTGAAAAAAGCAAAAGGCGGTTTCGAGTACATCTTCGTAGCAATCGACAAATTCACCAAGTGGATTGAATATAAACCACTCGCGAAGTACAGCGCAACCAAAGCAGTTGAGTTCATCCAAGACATTATGCACCGCTTCGACATGCCCAATCGAATCATTACAGATCTAGGCTCCCCCTTCACAGCTATGGAATTCAAGAGCTGGGCACAAGACTGTGGTTTCAGTATAGACTATGCGTCCGTTGCACATCCAGAAGCCAACGGATAAGTAGAAAGGGCTAACGGACTCATACTAGCCGGATTAAAACCAAGGTTATACGAAGAACTAGTGGACTATGGGTCCAAATGGATTGAAGAATTACCAAAAGTAGTATGGGAGCTACGAACTCAAATAAATAGAGCAACAGGCCACTCACCCTTCTTCCTAGTTTACGGGTCAGAGGCCGTACTACCCGCCGACTTGATCTGGACTTCCCCCAAAAATAGAACAATATGATGAAGGAGAAGCAGAACACACAAGAAGATTAGAACTCGACAGCTCAGAAGAAGTTAGAATAAACGCTACCCTCCAATCAGCCAGATACCTACAAGGCTTAAGACGGCACTACAACAAGAGTACCCAACCGTGATCACTACAAGTTGGAGACTTAGTACTAAGAAGGATACAAAAGACTGATGGACGACATAAGCTACTCAGTCCATGGGAAGGCCCGTTCAATGTCACAAAAGTCATCGGACCAGGCACATACAAGTTGATGACCGAAGATGAAAAAGAAGTCAGCAATACATGGCACATCAGCCAGCTAAGAAGATTCTACGCGTAAAAACAACTCAAGAAAAAACAGATATGCAAGCCACAGGGGACCTACAATCAACGAAAGACAATACTCTTCAACAACATATGTATTAGTTTATACTCATGATCAATAAAGATGATATTCATCCACAGCATGTCTTGTCATGAACTCCAATGAGTCGTTTTCATGAAAAAGCAAAATGGCTGAAAACATGCCTGAGCATCCCGGCCGAGAGCAAAATAGCTGAAAAGATGCTTGAGCTCGCCGATGAGGGTAGCTAAAAGCTAACACCCAAAACAAAAAGCAAAATGGCTGAAAACATGCCTGAGCATCCCGGCCGAGAGCAAAATAGCTGAAAAGATGCTTGAGCTCGCCGATGAGGGTAGCTAAAAGCTAACACCCAAAACAAAAAGCAAAATGGCTGAAAACATGCCTGAGCATTCCGGCCGAGAGCAAAATAGCTAAAAAGACGCTTGAGCCCGCCGATGAGGGTAGCTAAAAGCTAACACCCGAAATAAAAAGCAAAATGGCTGAAAACATGCCTGAGCATTCCGGCCGAGAGCAAAATAGCTAAAAAGACGCTTGAGCCCGCCGATGAGGGTAGCTAAAAGCTAACACCCGAAACAAAAAGCAAAATGGCTGAAAACATGCCTGAGCATCCCGGCCAAGAGCAAAATAGCTGAAAAGATGCTTGAGCCCGCCGATGAGGGTAGCTAAAAGCTAACACCCGAAACAAAAAAGCAAAATGGCTGAAAACATGCCTGAGCATCCCGGCCGAGAGCAAAATAGCTGAAAAAACGCTTGAGCCCGCCGATGAGGGTAGCTAAAAGCTAACACCCGAAACAAAAAAAGTAAAATGGCTGAAAACTTGCCTAAGCATCCCGGCCAAGAGCAAAATAGCTGAAAAAACGCTATAACTTGCTGATGAGGGTAGCTAAAAGCTAACAAAAAGCAAATTGGCTGAGTCGACCGAAATTTAACTTCAAAAGATCCTCCAGCACTTCGTTCCGAAAAGCAAGAGGCTCGGGGGCTACATCCAGATAGGAATACTTTTTCCTCACAAAAGCACAAGCGCCACTCAAGAAAGCACTCGGACACCGAAGTTTGTCGAGGCAACATTCTATACCGAGTCGTTTTACATAGCGCAGGCGAAAGGTTATTAACACAAAGATCTACATCTAACAAGTCATAGCACGGACAAAGCACTCGACGAATCACAAAGGAAAGAAGAAAATAAAAGTACTCGACAAATCGAGGAGCCTCGTCAGAATAACGCATAGAGTTGTCTTACGGAGACGGGAACAAGACAAGGTACTCAGCAAGTCAAGTAACTTCAACCGCACCCATGCAAAGAATACATCAACAAGGATAAAGAATCTTCATTTAAAAAGAAGTGTAATATTACAAGAGGACGCTCAACCGAGTCAGGCGTGTCATCAGAAAGAGAAATATCAATATTTAGACTATCTACGACCCTACTGGCTAGATCTTCAACCTCGGGCTCCATCCTTTCAACGGCGTTAAGATATTCTTGGCTTTCAGCTTCTTCTGCTATCTTGGAGAGAGGCGCTTCTAGAGCAAGGACCCGGACCTGAGCCAGCATATTCTTGGTACATACTTGGGCACACCTCTTCGCGAACTCTTGGAAACAAGTCGGAATCCGGGGAATGAACTGCGCCCAAGATTGCCCGTCATCCGCTAGAGTCCGAAGGACATCAGCCACCGAACGAAAAGATTTCCACAAGGCATTCCAATTCTCAGTAGCCGTCGCCAGCTTCCCGGACAAGCCTTCAATGGTTTTTTGGGCCTGCACAAGATCTCTGTCAGCTCCACGCCTAATCAGCCTAGCAAGGGCAAGTTCTTCCTCAGCATGAGTATTTACCTCCTCAGCTCTATTATGACTAGAACGGACAAGGGCCTTCATTTCATCAATACTCTCCGAGAGCTTTTGCTTCTCAACTCGGAGAGCTAGACAGAACACCAAAGAACAAGTCAGCGGAAAAAGAAGTTAAAATACAAGAAGAAACAGGCAGAACCCGCGGCACCTTTGCATTCATTCTTCGCAGACTCCACCGCAGCATCTCTCTGTTTCTCCGTCTCCACTACCCGGGCGCGAAGGGCTTTCTCCTCCTTTTGGTGCAATTGTCGCTCCGTCTCCAACTCAACCCGGAGAAGGTCAAGATCGGCTTTCAGAGCGTCCACCTCCGAAGACAACTTCCTCTCATTTTCAGATGAGAAAAAGAAGCCAGAATGATCGCGAGAAAAAGACTGAGCAGAAAAAGGCAAAGGGAAACAAGGCGTAAGGATAGAAGAAAAACAAGCATGCAAAAAAGAAGTGGCAGTAAAACTTACCTAGAGCTTTTCACCAAAAGAAGTCGCGAGGGTCGATAAGCTCCCCCAGGCTGCGGTCAGCTCCGATAACCGATGAGTGGCATCGAACTGTTGCACCACGTCATCGGACAGGGAGGGGCCGCCGGAGGCAAAAGAAGGGGAAAGAGAAGCCGGCTGGGGCGAAGGAGGAGCGACCAGAGCAACCTCCAGGGAAGCCAGAGCCAAACCCCCAGAAGAACCCGGCGCGACGGCCACAGTTACCTCCGGAGCGACCAAGTCCGTGACTCCGCCAGGTAGCTCTGAAGCCCCCGCCGTGACTTCATCAACAGAATGTTGTGAGTCTCGAGGCTCAGAACTCGTTGGCACGGCGGGAGGCAGAGAAGAAGTCGATGAAGAAATTAGAGAAGACGAAACACTGAAAAGTGATAAAAGGAAGCACCAATAAGAACCAGAGGAAGGAAGATAAAAGCCAAAAAGATAAAAGCAAGAATCTACTCACCCGACTACTTTTTTCTTTGCGAAGCCAAGAGAAGGCCTCGCAGGGGGAACCACGATGGCGAAAACATCCCCGCCACCCAGCGACGGGAGCGGGACAGCCGACAACGGAGCCGTGGAAGAAGCCAGAGCTGGAGCCGTGGAAGAACTCCGCACCGGAGGAGCAGTACAGCTTGGGGCAGAGGCAACCAAAGAACTCGACCCCGGAGCTTCGGAAGAAGTCGGCGTGAGAGCCTCGGAAGAACTCGCACCCGACCTCCGATTACTTCAAAAAAGTTCAAGACTAATATTAAAAACAAAGAGGAAAAATTCAATGCGACAAGAATATGAAAAACAACTCACCGCCGCATGATGAGGGGAACTTCATCATCCTCTTCTTCCTCAGCCAGTGAAACCAGAGCACCTGCTGAAAAAGAGATGAAAAGTACTCGGTTCAAGAGAGAAACATGAAAATAAAAGAACAAAGAGTACTAAATGTGCTCACCTAAGAGCATGCGAGCAACAACTGGAGTACCTGAGGGAGTACTTGGTTTGCGAGGCTTCTTGGAGACAGGCAAGCCAGATGAAGACCCGTCCATTCGCCCCCTCTTCGGGACACTGCGAGGACCGCAAGGGACTAAACGAGGAACATACTCTTCATATACATCAACAAATCTAAAAGAAACCCCAGGAAGGGCTGTAAAAGTTTGAGACTTACTAATTGCAGAAGTACCAGCTAGACGATCCCCAGTCTCCGCCACAGCAGGGAGAACATCAAGGGGGATCGGATCAACAAAGTTCCGCCCAAGCTCCTGGAAAAAAGACAAAACACCAAGACAAGGAAAAGCTAAGCAAGAACGGACGTAGCAAGAGTACATAAAGAACTCAAATAAAAAAAAAGATAGACAACTCACAGCTGGGGCCGGTTGTTGGCCGAGTACTCAGAGACGGCAGGAGGAATGACGCTCACTCCTTTCAGCATCTTCTGGAGACGCTCGAGTACCTCCTCACCGGTCAGCTCAAGAGCTGGGACCATGCGTGAAGGATCCTCGGCCCCAGAATACTCAAAGCCGAGATGTTCCCGCTCTTTCAAGGGCTGAACCCGGCGACGAAGAAAACTTGAGACAATACCAAAGCCGGTCAATCCCTGCTGTTTCAGCGTGCTAATCCTATCAAGGAGTGGCTGGATCGCTTGAATCTCAGCAGGAGACTCAAGCTTCTTGTCCCACCGGTCATTCACCACAGGACCGGATCCGGAGTGAACAATAAGAGAAGGGATCAAATTGGCAGCGTAAAACCACTCGGCATGCCAATCCTTGACAGAATCGACCAGGTCATAATCAAAAAACTTGATTTTGAGACCCTGGCGAAACTGAATCCCGCAACCGCCGAGGGCACTGGTTTCCTCGCGGCGGGGTTGAGGTTTCAGGCGAAAGAAAAAGCGAAAAAGAGATAGAGAAGGAGGGATCCCAAGGAAGGCTTCGCAAAGGTGAACAAAAACAGAAAGATGGAGAACAGCATTGGGGGTTAGATGGTTCAGACTAACCCCGAAATACCCAAGAAACTGATAAAGGAAGACGGAAGCAGGAAGACAAAGTCCAGCGCGGACAAAAGAAACAAAAAGGACAATCTCACCAGGACCCGGGGCCGGAACCCGATGCTCGCCCGGAACTCTCCATTCAGCGATGACTTTGCTTTGGATCAAGCCATCACTAACGAGCTCGCGCAGCTGGTCTTCGCTGGTTGTTGGAGCCGGCCAAACCTTCTGAGCTGCCCTCATGGCCACGAACTCCTGGTTTTCAATCAAAGACAGGGATGACTCCTCGTCCACGAAGGTCGCCTGAGATTTGCTTGCGGTCTTCTTCTTTCCCATGAACTGGCGGAAGCAACAAAGGCGCTAAGGAGGATGAAGCTAGAATGATGGTGCTCGGGCGATGACGACAATGACGGCGGCGGGTTTTTGAGAACTAGGGTTTAAAGGCAAGAGCTGGGCAACAAGGGAAAGCAAGATAAAAGGTCTTTAAATAGATTTCTCAGTGATACAAACGGCCCATAAGGCCCGTTAAAGCACAGCGTGGGAACGCAACGGTCCATTTACCGACGCAGCTAAAACGACGGAGGGCACGAATCCACACAACGGTACAAACCAACGGGCAGATTTCAGACTTATCCGCGCAACACCACAACAGGGTTATCAGATAGCCACAAGAACAACTCGTTGAACCAAGAAGAAAAAAAGGGCTACCTCACGAGGAACAAAAGAACCCGGTTATGTAAGAAAGAACTCGGTAGTCTCATGAACGATAGGGATCACAATAGAAAAGTCAAAGACAACTCAGAAGACAAGATTCGTTACATTACAAGTGACTTCAAAAATAGAAGATTACAAATCATACAAGACCCAACGAACTCGGCACCACGAAAAGCAAAGTAGCAAAGAGGAACACGGACATGACTAGGCTCTGGAACGACTACGTGTCCCAAATTGCTACTCGGAAGGACAGACCGCCATCAGCTATACTGTTTTCTTCAAAGGACGAACGCAGTGCATCCAAGGCGGAAATCGGCAGCACGGCAGGGCAACATGGAGTAGAGAAGGCCGGTGGGCATCTGTCTACCCAAGACCGATGTGATGCTGGATATGGTGTTGATCTGCACCGGACGGTCTCAAGACAGGCGATGAGGATCAACCTAGAACTGTCGGATGAAGGAACGAAGCCCACATCACAAGACTTCCTCCAGCTACCACCACGTACATCCTGGCACAATGCTGTCGCGGGATTAGCCTACCTCTAATCCCTATCACAAGACTTCCTCCAGCTACGACAAGACACACAGAAACTACAAAACATGCCCGGGAGCTGCTCTACTTCACAAACTACCATGTTCATGACCACCAAGGCTTCAACAGAGTATCCAATGAATGAAAACAAGCACTCCGGGACAGTATTTATAGACCAAAGGATCGGCGCACATAGATTAGGAGTACCAACAAAATAAGCCTAACAAAGGACACAGTGAAAAGACAGGACACAATAATGGACGACTCAGGCGAGAAGAGGCAGTACTCGAAGACAGGCATATTCGGAAGAATATACCAGCACAGTACAACCCGTGAACAAAAGGCATTTACACTCAACCACCACCATACAACTACATCTGACAACAGCAGACTATCAAAGAATACGCCAAGACCTCGTATCCGAGTTCTTCTTGAACAAAACAACACGGATATACGCTCGGGGCCTCGGCCAACATCATAGCTTAATCAACACTAAGCTAGGGAGCTTGGCCTTTCATTTCAACTACCCCCCGGAGGCTCCGAACCAAAGACAAAGGACCAAGAATACAAGAAGCTCAAGACTACAACGACGACAACTCATCAAGACTCTTCATCCGACTTCTTTTCTGAAAGAGAAGAACTCGGAGAAAGCAGGATACATAGCCATAGAATTTTTTGAAGACAAGAATCAAGACCCTCCAACTTTTTGTTCCAAATAGCAAGAGGCTCGGGGGCTACACTCAGTGAGTGCACTTTTTCTTCGAAAAAGCGTACGTCACCAAAAGACTTCCTCAACGCAGATCACTTCAAGACACTACGACAAAAAGAACCCGGAACGAGCCATATTCGAGTTCTTTTTTCATAAAACTTCAACGAACAATCAGAGCAACTTCAAGACAAGATCCTCCAGCTCCTTGTTCCAAATAGCAAGAGGCTCGAGGGCTACAACCAGGTGGATGTACTTTTTCTTCAAAAAGCATTCACCACTCGAAGATCCCAAGAAGCGCTACAAGGTTTCACTCCAGAAAGTACTCGGATGACATTTTGTTCCTACTCAACAAGACTTGAAGAAGCAAAGCGAGACTTTCGGAGCTCAACCATGAAGTGCTCGGGGGCTTGTCGATGCGGGACCCACAGGATACCCCGCAAGGGAGAGAGAATATCTAGTCCAACTAGGATTCTCCCCATGTAATCTTAGTAGTATAGCTATTAAGTAATCCTACTAGGAAATCTCATTATAAACGGACTAGGACTCTGGCCTCCTGACTATATAAAGGAGGGCAGGACTCCTGGGATAGGGGACAGACCATTGTACAACACAACACTTGACAATCAATCCAACGCAAAGGCTAACGTCGACTGGACATAAGGTTATTACTCGATCTATGATCGAGGGCCTGAACCAGGATAAATCGACTGTGTCTTGCGTTAACCATCGAGTTCGGCATACGCCGAAGCCCGAACATACTGCCCCGGGTACCCCCGTGGCAGGCTATCGGTGGTAAAACATCGACAGACTTAGACCCCTTGATAGGAGAGTGATGGGTTGGTCCTACTTGTGCCTAGGGTACAAGCGGGGCGTGTGTTTCAAGGTACCTAGTTGGGCACAATGATTCGCGAATCATCGGGTAATCCGATATGACTTGTCTATAGTCTAGCACCATAGTAAGAACTAGAATATGAAAGATGGGAAAAAATATTCTGATTGCTTACCACCTGCTTAAAAGTAGCACATGTGCTTATATAGAATGGTTAGTTAATGAACTAATGATGACTGCTAATGAAATTGAATATAAGGATGCACGTTTAGTAATGCTTCCTACAGATGCAATAACCACAAGTCAGATAGCCTTGTATATCCTTGGAGTCTTTTCTTTCCTTCTGACGGGTAAGTCTTATAGAGTATAATTGAGTACTCAAAGTTTGTTCTACCCTGTTGCAGGTGCTAGGAACTTGCGGAGCTGACACTTGTGTGTGGAAACCTTCTGGTGGGCTCAGCGATGATTTCTTTAACGTTGCGGGCATATAGTTTATTTGAAACTTCCACCCAAAATGTTTTACAATGGAAAAACTTATAACATGTTATGATGTATATAGCAGATCATCATGTTAATGTTTAACTTGTCATTAAATGATTTCATTTCTGCTAAAATTCTGATAACATGGTTATATTCTGCTGTTATAAACAATAAATGTTATACTATTATGTTACAAGAAAAGTGATATAAGAAATGGCTAAAATGTTGCAAGCTTTATTCTCCCATTTATGATCCTATTGAAAAATATGGATTTTTAGGTTCTCCCATGGAGTGTGCTCGATAAAACTGTCTGATGTATCTCACCTCCGAGGTGCTAGTGTCTAATAGAAGACAAGCACCTATAGAAGTGAGTTATTTCGGGTGGTTCTGCAACACCTGTTTTCGTCGGTTCCAAGGCCATCGTCGAAGGTCCAGACGGGGCGGGGTGTTTTGATTCTAGCTGCTTTGGGGGCACGTCCTCCCCCTCCTACCGCGTGGCATGCTGTAGGAAGGGTCTCGCCTATGGTGAAGGCGGGTCCTCATTCTCGATGGCCAGATCATCCCACAGGATGGGCGACATGGAGCCATCATCCTCCTCGTCCTCTTCTTCCTCCTCTTCTTTCGATGAACCTTGATGCTGCTTCCCTTGTAGTAGCTTCGCTCGCTGCTTTGACCGCCGTTTCCCTTCCTCATCGTCCTTCTTCTTCTTACTTTGTTCATCTGTGGCATAGTTCACCACCCTCACGGCCACGTGCTTTGGCAGCGGTGTGATGGAGTCCTAGAAGACTAACCCCATCGGTAGCTCAATGAAGCCCGCGTCCCACCGCATCACGGATGTCCTAGGATCAGGAACATGGTGTTGGCCTCCCCCATGGCCTCCGTGATGTGCTGCACGACCTCACTATTGCAAAGTAGCCCCTGGGCGAGTGTTGTCCTGATGAGCTGCACGCCAGGTGTCATCCTGTACAGTGGGAGGACACACGACATCACCGGCGCCACCCACCTCGTGTGATACCTCCCGATGACGCTGACCCCACGGAGGTCGTGGGTCCTTAGGAATGCGATAGCCTCGAGGAGGTCACGCATCCTCTTCTTCTCCTTGATGGGTGGCCCCCATAGCCATGACGGTGGTACCTCTTCGACCAGGTGCTCGGAGACCACCGATAAGGGAGCAGTAGGGTCATCCTTTAGATAGAACCAATGTGAGTGCCATCCCTTGTTAGATCTGGAGAGCTAGCAGGGCATGTACTCAGTCGCCCACTGCCCCCGGAGGTGGATGCCCACGCATCCATCAGCACCGAGGTCTCTCGACATCTCTCCTTCTTGATCAAGAAGATAGAGAAGAAATACCTCCACAGCTCAAAGTGGGGCTCGATCCCTAGGTATCCCTCGCACATCATGATGAAGGCCGCGATGTGCTAGATCCCATTGGGTTTCAACTGCTGTAGCTTGATCTAATAGTGGTGTAGCAGACCCTAGAAGAATGGGTAGGGAGGAACCGTGAGTTCGCACTCGTAGAAGGGCACGAAGGAGACAACATAGCCGTCGGGCGGCGCCGGCACATCCTCATAGCTGGGCACAAGCCACTCCGCTGCATCGGTCCTCCCACGGAGAAGACCATGCTTGACGAGGCCCTCCATCCATGCATAGGTAACATTAGAGTGGTACCACAAATCCATGGAGGATGAAGGCGTCTATAGAGAAGTAAAGGTGTCGGCGAAGAGGCGAAAGCTATAGATCTAGGGCTCTAGCGGTGGATTAGCAAGAACAGAGGATCCAAACGGCGGTGGCGAAGAAACAGGGAAGGTAAGGCTGTAGTTTTGGTGTGTAGAAACACGAAGGGGGAGGCCGCTATTTATAGGATAGAGCGAGGCAAGAAGGCGAACCATCCACCGAAGTTCACGCGCCCGTTGCGCCGCGTCACGTCACCTCCATCCAAAGATCGTGCGCATGCTATCTCTGGCCATGCCCTCGAAGGACACGCTAGATGACGGTTCGCCTGGTCGATGGGTCAAGAACTGTCATAGGTAAGAAGGGTTGCAGAGCTGAAAACGCTCCTATGGCCCATTCAGGCCCAGGAGTTCGAACGCTGGCCCTCCGACGGGTTCACAGCCGCTCTGGGGCACCCTTAGAGTAAGGGGTGGAAAGGGATGGGCCCACTAGCGGCTAGTACCTAGGTGCACAAACATCGTGGGCATCCCAGCCCATGCTCGAGTCTTAGTCGGTTCCCAGTCCATGGTTTTTCCTCAAAGAAAGGCAACGGGCGCTTTGGAACGGCCGAACAGACCCAAGAACTATATGAATTGGCTGCCAAGAGTCTAGAGTCGGGCACCAGTTGACCCATGCCAGACCCCTGCAAATGGAAAGCTAGGGCCCCACTCGAACTAGCCCATTAACAGCTCACCGAGCACCATGTTTCGTCCATCGAGGAAGAACGTGGCACGGCTCAGGCCCTCTATTTTATCAAAAAACGCTTGAGGGATGATGATCACAAAGACAATTCGACCCTCAGTCGGACCCCTGCCACACATGGGGGCTCAAGGGAAGTTGGACTCGTAAGAAGACCGAACACGCGGTCGTAGTACGATGGTGGACTGATCGGATCCTAGAGGACTAGAATCAAGAAAAATCTTTTTGACATCCTGAATCCTACGGTTACATGCCCCCAAGAAGACCGATTATGATAAAAGGGAATCGCCATCCTACTAGGACACGCCGTGGGCTACCAAAAGAAGGTCAAGGCCCTCATAGTCCTCCCATCTGGAAAAGCCTCCAAAGGAGTATTCTACTCCTCCACGGGCTCAGGGGCTACTGTCGGGTATCGATAGTAGGGATACCCAAAGCAAGGAAGCTAATGCCCACACTGACTTCCCTAGATAGCTCGAGACGTATTAAAAGGTCTCATCCAACCCCAAGGCTGTGGGCTCCGTCTTGCCCGACCCCAAGGCCGCGGGCTCCATCTCGCCCGACCTTAAGGCCACGGGCTCCGTCTCGCATGACCCTAAGGCCACGGGCTCCGTCTCGCATGACCCTAAGGCCACGGGCTTCATCTCGCCCGACCTCAAGGTCACGGCCTTTGTATCGCCCAACCCCAAGGTCGCGGCCTCCATCTCGCCCGACCCAAGGCCACGGCCTCCGTCTCACGCTCGGCCTCAAGGCCGCGGGCTCCGTCTCGCCGGCCCCAAGGCCACGGGCTCCGTCTCGCCTGATCCTAAGGCTGTGGGCTCTGTTTCACCCAACCTTGGGCTCCATCTCGCCCGACCTCGAGGATGTGGGTTCCGTCTCGTCCAACGGGGACCCATATCGCCGCCAACCACTCCGGGTCCAAGCGTATGGACCTAGGTCAAAACTCTGACGCCATGGAAGAGGCTGGCACGCCTCGACGTGACATGTGGCCATGACGGACTATACCTAGGGATTCACATCAAGAATAGTGTCGGACGCACCGGTGTTGTTCTGTCTAACCCTCATACGGACGTTGACAGACGCGTCAGCTCACCACGATGTCCGTCGGGACGGAGTGGAGCGCCATGACCGGCAGATGACGCCTGCGCATGGCGCCAGTGATGAACAGGGCCACGATATGGAGCCATTCTGTTGACATCTACAGGATGAGCGGGACCCGCATAAAGGAGAAGAAGGATCTGACGACCTTGGAAGCCTTCCTCTCTCTCTGCTTCTTCTACTTTTCCTCCTCTGTAACCCGCGTTTTCCCTTCGTCTATAAAAGGGGAAGCAGGACGCCTCATTGAGGGGGCGAAAAAACACGAGATCAGAACACAAGAGCACGACACGAGCACACGACTGAGCGGCAACCGAGCTCTCAGCATCCATTCACTCCTTCCACTAGAGACTTGGGATCCTTTTCCTCTCTCGCCTGTTTGTAACCCCTACTGCAAACCACGTGCCGATAACACGGGCAGCAACGAACTGGACATAGGGATATTTCGTCTGAACTAGTATAAATCCTTGTGTCCTCCTAGCACACCATCCGAGTTAAACGCACAAATACAAATTTACTCGTCGGTGGTCCGAAAACACCGACAATACTGTTAACGGATATTGTTGCCTACCACTCTGGACAAATATTGTCGTTAAATACTATAACAAATCCAAAAACTCAACATCTTTAGGGCGTCCGCAATGATGCTAGGTACGTAGCTAGCTTACGTGGATGTGAGAGACAAAAGTAAAACTATTTTATACATTCTTATTTTTATATGTATTGTTGGACTCATATGTTTATCTCTTAAATTCTTGGACTACGTGAAATAGATTAGCTATTTATTCGTCGTTAGTGACTATTCTCTCTTTTACTTTTTCTCTGTTCATGTCAGAATAGCCGGTCAAATAGCTAGCTGTTGGGACGCCTCGAAAAATTTACCTGTCAGATCTTACCACTAACAAGATCATAAGTACTAGCTGAACAAGTAACGCATCGCATATTTTCTTTCTCGTGGAGTAGGTATGTGACAACCAGATGATTTCTAGTTCAGTTTCACAGTTTGTCACCTAGATTTTCCGACCCATCCGTACAGTGCAATTTATTTGAATTTATGAAAACAGGACCATTTACTAAAATAAAAATCTGCAGATAGGGATTGCGCCTTGCTAAGTTGGAGCCTCCAGCTAAACTCCAGTACCTACAAGTTGCAATGAGCAGCAACTCGATCCGCACATCATCACAAGTTTCAAAGGGAAGTTTTGCACCAGCAAAACTAATAAGACTGGAATTTCGCAGCATCCTACATTCCTACTGGAATATGAGAAACCATCCAGTGGCTTCCTATTACAGACTGCACAACTGTTGTTCCTAGGACTAGGAGACATAGGGAAGTGGAGCTGATTACAAGTAGCTGAGCAAGTACACTCAGCCCAAAGGTAATTGAGGAAATGGAATACACCGGGCAGAAAAAAAAACAGTCGTCTAATTACAGAGAGACAACAAGAGTAGGCGGTGCATTTTACCCCAGAAACCTAGATAGCCTCTTCCTCTTCTTGCTCTTCTTTGGGGTCAAGTCCTTCTGCAAACTGCCGTTAGAATGAGGAAAAAGTAACGGTCTTGTGCCCTTGGCGGCTACTCTTCTCCCTCTCTTTTTTGTCCATTGAATCGGCAATTTCCCTGCAACTTGGGCAATACCACCGGAGGTGGCAAGCTCAGCTACATGTTTGATCTTCTCCTGCATCTGCATGACCCATGCTACCGAGAGGTCGAGCGAGAACGAATCATCCAATGGTTTTTGCCACAGATCAAGCAGGACATGCTGAAAAGACTGGAAAGACAACGAGGGCTGAAAATCTTTGCGTGCTCCGCACATCATGTTGACCTTTAGCACATGCTTGCATAGGTTACCATGCATTGACCATGAGCAGTCGCAGAGAGAGAATTCAGAACCGGGATTCCATACAGTCCGCGTCTGACTGGTATCCTTCTGGCTGACCACTCTGGTTAAAAGAGGCTCTTTGTCATAAAAGGTAACAGCATCATCAGGTATCTGCAATGCCCTTTGCCATGACGTGGATGCGATATAGTCTGCTTTCACCTCTGGAAATGATCCGCTTTCGTCTGCAAATAAGTTGATCCAGTAGCTCGAATGCAGCTCTGTTGTGAGCTTATGCACTAACCAGTCCACTCGTTGAAGAGCATCCAGCTGCACATCATCGTATGCTTTTACCTTCAGCTTCAGATGGTAACCTTCAATGGCACCGCATGATTCCTGACTTGCTAATGGCAGATTTCTGATATAGTCAATCCACATCTCTATCAAGAAGGAATATCATTAGCATGTACAAGAGGGATTTGCATGACAAGCTATATTACTAAATTACTGGTTGAAATTCTTACCCAATTTGGGAACCCAAAATGATTTGAAATATTTTATGAACGTTGTTTGATCAACAAAGTCATGAAACAACTGCCCTAGGGCATCCATGGGATTCTTCTCACTCCAGATACTGTATATGATTTTGCCAAGTTGGATAAAAATTTCCCGCTGCACCTCAACATTGCCGCATTTCTTGATTACATTTTTAAGCCAGGTTCTTCTGATGTGCCACATAGAGAACAAAACTGGGCAGGCGAATACCTCCCTGGAACAAGGGCAACAAACTATTGTAGCAACGACACATTTACCTCAATGGGAATGCACAGCTGTCTACAGCTTAAATGATTAAGGGTTGATAGCCACTACTAAAGTTACAAACCAGTGTCATACCTGATTGGACCCAGCTCTGAAGCCGGATCGTCAATGATAAAACCACCAATTCTCCAGGTGGAATCTATAGAATGTATTCGATCAGTAAGTGCCCTCATCCATTTCAGTGTGTCGTTGTTAGTAACTGAGCGGGTTATGACCCATGCAATAGGAAGAGCATGCTGCCTTGAGTCAAATACAAGGAGCGTGTGCAATGGATACTGCCACGGCGAGTAAAATGTCAAACAAAACATGAAACATGTCCTTACTGATAGAATTAGACATTTCAATCAAAATTTAGAAAACTGATCTGAAATTATATATTTATTTACATAGCTATTCGAAATGGAGGCAAGGAAGATACCTTTAGCTTGCTTACACCAAATGAGGAATGAGAAGCCAAAAGACTCTGATGACCAAAGCGCATCATTTGCTGCAATTGCCATTCTGTCTGAATCCCCAGAATGAAGGCATCTGCCTCAGTTGAATCCTGGTAGAAGAATACAGATTTCTTATTCCTGTCGACCCACATCCTGGTGCTAGCTTGGTCATCCAGATCCAACTCATGTGTCGACCTCTTGATGATCATCCCTAGTTTCTGGACATACTGCGAAGCAAGGTTATCAACCTGGGCATCCGCGCTACAGTAGCGCTGTATGCCTTCTATATGTGTCTGCAGTATGTTCTCTTCTGGGACACCGAGGTAGATCAATGACATGGTCTGCTGCTGGATTTCACTCCCAATGTAGGGCATTTTCCTAGCGCGAGGCCCGATGGCATCCCTGTCGAGGGGGCCGTGGCATATGAAGCCGGACTTGTTGACATGGAGCCTCTCATGGTAGATGATGAGCAACAGGGAAGGACGGGCATAGAGCCTCTTGATGGTGAAATGGCAGGTGCAGCCACGCATGGACTGCGGGCGAGCGGCACGGTTCCTCGTGTTGAGCCTGTACTTTCTGCTAGGCAATATTGTCCCTCCCTCCCCATAATTCTCAGGGCCAAACGAGCACCAATACCTGGAATTAGCTCTAACACAGGTCAAGATTGGTTGGCTCTAGGAAGCGGCGGAGAGAAAGAACCATCCAGGAGGAGTCAAAAAGGAATGTGCTTGAGTAAAAAAGGAACGTGCTGAGCAGAGCAGAGCAGGGAAGACGTACATCCTGTAGAGGAGGTACTCGTCGCTCCGGTACTCCCTGAGGCTGCCCCTCTCACGCTTGCGGCCGCGCTCGATGTGGAATCGCGTGGGGCACTCGGGGTTGTTGCTCTCGCCGCCGATGAAGGCCTCCATCCGGTCGTAGGGGATGAGAGCGACGTCCTCCCGGTGGTGCTCGGGGCTGGCGTACTTGACCCAGGTGAGGTCGGCGGCGGAGAACTCCTCTCCTGGCGGGTCCTGCACCGGGAGGTCGCTTACCGAATGCACCACCTCCTTCTCCGCCACCTCCGTCTCCTGCCCCATCCTCTTTCAGCTTGGCCAACCACGGCTGGCGAGATTGATCCTGCGCGCTGAAGAACCAGGGGCGGACCTGGGTTAGGGTTTGGATGCTCGGTTTCGCAAAGCGGGAAGGGAACGGAAGGTAGGAGAAGGGGTGCGCGTACCTGGTGGGGGCTCGTCGCCGGCGAAGACTTGGGCACCTGGCGACTGGCGTAGGGCGGCGGCGGAGGTAGCCCAGTCTGTCGCCGAGAGAGGGGGAGAGGAAGTGAACGGGAGAAGAAAAGGCTTGCCTGGGCCTGGGCCCATCCTAGGCCACGAGAAAGAAGTTTGGATAAGGTCCAGTAGAAATTTACGTGGGCCTGGAACAGGCTTAGATGCTTTTGCATTGGTCTGATCGAACAGTGTCTAAAAAAAAGTGAAGACACTCCCCTAGTCATGAAATATAATAGATTCTGAGATGTCTCTTATATAACTTTTAAAACGTTTTAGATTTTATTCTAATTTTTTTTAGATTTTATTAATACTTCTGTTTCTATTCACCTCTCCCCCCTGCTCCTCCTCATCGCATCCCCATTTTAATAAGCTAAATCGATCTCCAATCAATTTTCTAGACTCCTAATTTATTGACCAAAACAAAGTTTTTTCTCTCACTAAATTGGATCCTACAAAATAAAAACGTATTCCTAGTAAGAGATACCAGTGCATGCAATTTAGATTGGATTATATGTATAAAAATATTCATGGGAAAATAAAGATAAAGTCAGAATCTAACCTGCGTTTACACTAATACAGTAGGATACACACTTGGCACTCTTGTTTCGACTAGGTGACTAAAGTTGGGCTTACCCATTGTCGAAAGTACTTGTGGTGCTTTCGATTTGCCCTGCACTCCATGACTTGGACTTGCAACCAAGCAATCCAGACCTCATCACCGGTTAACATAGCATTTTTCATTGGGAATTTAGTGCTGATTAAATAGAAATAGTGGTACAAAAAGCATACACAGACGCGTTTGACTGACCACACACGAACAAAGCAACAACATGAAACGAGATGCAGAAGTGACCACATGCGATCTATTTGTCCACGATCCATTGCCCGGTGGCCACTTCTCCACACATCAAGCGCCACTCTTGGCTCTACCTTATGATTCTGTGCAAGTTCAGAGCACAAACCTAAAAATGAGTCTTTGGGATCAGCAACTACGCGGCGCCTAGGGTTACACACAATAATATACTATGAAAATTATGGATCTCAGTAGTGTGCAAAAATCTTTAATTTCTGACGAGAAAAAAAGGAACCATGACGGTAAACAACATGAATCCATGTTAGAGGAAACAATACTCGTTACCAGATAACAAGCTTCACCTTCACCCACGGGGAAGCAGGTCAAGCACCATGGATGGAAATTAAAATCTCTTACTGCTCGCCAAAAGCACGAACACGACCAGTTTCAAGGAAAAAGCTGCTACTTGCTGTCGATCTCGTACCGCTCCGTTTTTGGAGGTCGCCGTGTCGGAGATCACCTGCTGCTGGCGCTTTGCGTGCTATCCGGCCACTCAGCGAAAAACATCCAGGTACTGCATGTCTACCTGTCAACTCGAATTTTTTATTTGCGTCATCGTGTAGCCCGCCAACGCGACGTACGCGTCGTCGCTCATGGACCACAGCCTGTTTTTTTTTTCTTCTTACAAGACATGGCTGAAAATATGGTTAGCTGATTTGATGTAAAAAAAATATTATTTATTAGCTGATAAGTCATGACTTATAAGTTAAATATGACCTAGCGAACGTGCTGCATGCCGAGCGACTGTTCGCGTTCGCTGACAAGCACCCGGAGCTCAGCGCCTACTACAACTCCACGACGTACCAGGACGAGCTCCTGTGGGCGGCTAGCTGGCTGTACCACGCCGCCGGCAACCAGAGCTACCTGAGCTACGGCACCGGTAAGAACGCCGACGAGTTCGCCGACCTGGGCAATCCCAGGTACTTCAGCTGACGCCAAACGCGCCGGCACCGAGATTGGAATCTTAGCAATCTTCAGCTGGTACTTCAGATGTCCATTCTGATTTGAAATCTTTTGAACGAAGGGGGGAAAAAATCTTCGCCAAGTCTTTTCAACGCCGGTTCGTTGCAATGGAACACACGAAGGCCCTTCCATCACCGGGATCCAGAGCAGCGATCAAGTCCATGCGCTGTCCTCTGGGCACGGCGTGACGAACAAAAAAAAAGCCAGCGATCAAGGGACGCTCGCTTCCGCTGTTCTCTGGCCACGACGTTGCCCACCTCGATCCAGGCATCAGCCAACCAGCATACAGGTATGCCTCTGGTCTCCCAATCTTGCGTGTCCAGTCCTCTATCCTAATCTTTATTTCCAAAAAGTATATCGTAATTATATTTTATGGTTTTCGTGCAATTATTTATCTGAAGTAGCCAAGATGGATTCCAAAGAAAATAACGGAACTCGACTCCTTCCATCCACTTCAAATAAAAGGTATCAAATTATGCACATGGTCACTTGGATATATTTCAATATAACCGATATCACACCCATAAAAAAAATATATCAATTAATTTCCAGTTGGTCAAAATGCATCACATTCATCGAGGGTGGATGAACACCCGAAGGAACATAAGAGGAAAAGAGAAAGAGAAAGATTTGCATCGATGTCTAAAGAGAGAAGGAATGAATTGAACAAAAAGCGTCGTGAATCATACCAACGCAGAAAAGGTAATGAAACTTTGAGTATTATGATTATATATACACACCAATGACCATGGTTTCTTATTTTTAGTTTTTACAGTGGGTCAAAATGCATGTGGTTCACGTCCAGAAGTCGTTAACCCTATAATACTTAGAAATCAAAGGGACAGAGCCCGCCGTGCATCAATGCCTCCTGAGAAAAGAGAAGAAATGAACAAGAAGCGTCGTTAATCATATCAAATAAAGAAAGGGCAACCTAAGCTCCTCGAGCCAAAAAATGGTGTGTATATATATATATACACCACGTAATATTTCTCATAATTCATATATGTTTCTGAAATAATATGTAGGTTGCGACGTATCAATAAACAAGAAAAATGAGGATTCTGCTAACAACGGTGAATGGATGAATAGGAACTCACACCTACGTTACAATGCTGGTAATGGGAACATCTCAAATCAACTACCAGGTACTATTTAAACAGTGTATATATTACAATGCATATTCACTAATAAAATAATTGTTCTGTTTAATGTTCTATTTTTCACAGCTGATAGGCCACATACACAAAGAGAGAAAAAATGTGCTTACAGTCGAGAGTGGTACAGAAATATGCCATTTGAGCAGAAGAAAGCAAGGCAAGAACGCGAAAGGTTGTATAATGTGACGGCTGGACGAAAAGAGACAAAAAGAGCCTCTAAAAGAAGACGAAATGAGTTGCGTGCCAACACTCTACACCCGGATTCCATTGCCATGGAAAACCCTATGTATATTTATGAGACTGCATCTCCATAATCATGGCAACGCCTTCTGTTAATCTCTACACTTAAAAATCATCATCTACTTGGTGATACCAACTCTCGATCTTTGCTCATGCGTCCATGACCGATACGAATAATCCACTGCTCAGAGCTCAAGCATTCGCATCCTATCCGGTTTAGATACGAAGACCAGATCCACGTGTCCGTGTCCGATACGAAGTCGTTGAAACTCACGTGTCTGCATCCGACTGCTGAGGTTCAGTCAAAAAAATCATAACCCCATGCAACGCACCGGCATATATCTAGTAGGTATTAACAAGGCCAAACACCCATAGCCTCAAAGTGAACGACCAGCATTAGGTTATCAGGGTAGTTAGCACATTCCGCGGTAGTTTTAAACCTTGCGCATGAGTAGAAAAAGCCTCTGATCCAGCTCAAAGCTAGCAGCAGTGGAAGGGTCACCCCTGAGCAGCATCAGGAGACCACCGAATGATGCATAAATCTCCCTGAAAGTAAAATGAAAAGTACCGCGTGAGAAAACACAGCTACTTTTGGAAAGAACTACTGCCTATTCAAAATAAGATTCGACTCTACGATAATAGGAAGGTTTAAACTTTAAACAAATCAATTGAAGCCGTTTAAGATTTTTTTTAAAGTAATCAACTGAAACCATTTTATTCTTGCTTATCAACATAAGATATTGAAGTGACCTTGAAGTAATTTTCTATATCTATACGCAAATAATGCTATTATCAGATGAAAAGAATGCGAAGATAAATCATGATTAATGGGATATTCAAATCAAGCTCTTTTGATGTTCAAAAGTACTTCTCAGAATTGCCTTAGCAGAATCAAATTCTGTCACCAGCATGATTCATCATATGGGCGTCATCAGGATATATGGGTACATTTCCTTTAGAACCATGAATAACATTAATTTTATACTTGATGTGTTCACTTTGACAAGGTCAAACAATGTAGAAATACTTTGATTCTTAATTCGTGAGCTGTCATATGTACTGGAAGTCTGGAAGAGCTCAACAATAGGATAAAAATCTTAATACACAATATGTAGTAGCACCGCCACAAGTGAATCGAATACTCCCATAGTTTCATGCTAACGGAATAAGTTATAGACTCTAGTGCATAAAAAAGTGTAAATTGCTACACTGTTTGATAGCTTTCAGTTCAGGGAAAAGTGGAAAACCATACACTTTAGCATTTTGGCTGGAGGTGTCCTCTGAGATTTTGTAAAGCTTCCCTTGCATGACATATTCATAATTATCCGCCAGAGTTTTTCTACCAGTCTGAAAATTTGATACTTTATGTTAATATGTTAAATAGGTCTTATATACATGCTTCATCACATTTGGTGATATCATATTGAAGATATCATATGAACCCAAGACACTGTTACCTGGGTGCTGTATTGCATCAATGAATATCATTAAAATTCAAGTTGCATGATGCAAATTCAACAAAAATGGATAAGTTAATCACCTGTGTGTAGTAGCCAGTATCTGGAGTGCCATCCAAATTCTGAGTAGGCGCTAAAACCATGTTAAATTTCTCACCAGCACGCACAGGATACACATCCGTAGCAACATCCAGCTGCATATACGTATCTAACTGCTCACTGTGAGCTTCAACACGAGAAACTGTACATGCGCAAGGGATTAACAGAACATGAGGTCATACTAGAACAAGGCTGGCAACTGAGCATAGTTAGTTAAAAATAGAATAGCGATAGTACCTATATAAAGTTACAAAGAAGCAGCGTATTCGAAAGTAGTATGTGGATAGATGAGTAACAGAGTATACAGTGGAATAATTCAAGATAAGAACCTTAAGATAATTGTTAATAATTGCATGCAAACTGTTTCAATATACAGGGTGCAACTTTAGATTTTAATTGTATGCCCTACAAGAACAAGTACTAGAGATAGCAGACAGCTCGAGATTTTCAGTATATAAAATTAATATGAAGGCGTGTTGTTTCAGCCAAGTGAAGAAAAGGAAACTATAATCATTATCCCACAAAAAAAAGAATGTATTTACCAATTATAATTAGATTAGACAAAGACTCTTAAAATCTAACAGCATGAGCATGGATTTCCAGCTCCAATTACACAACAAGCACATGGCACAGCGAAATATCATGAGAACAGCTTATAGGTATCAATGGAAATGACCCACTCTGATTTTCAACGCAATTCCATTGCTAATCGCTTATCTGCTTTAGATGGTACCACAAATAATTCTATCAAATAGTGAAATCGTACTAAACCATGAGAACAGCTAACAGTGCCATGAACATCAAAATGGTGAAATCGTACTAAACCATGAACGACACTGATATGATCAAGGCAAACTGAACCAAGAAAACATCAGTTGTAGTTGTCATTACACTATTATTATTACTACAGTCCTCGCAGTCAGAAATTACCTTTGTCATTCGTGTCGTAAATCGTAAAAAGAAGTGAAAAACAATTAAAGAAAGAAATTACCTTTATCAAACTTTTTGCCATCAGGATCTAGCCTGGTAACGATCAAGGTGTCCTCGAAGAGATGCTCAGACATCAGCTATCTCTAGAGTAAACCAGCTTCCAAAATCACGCAAGTAATAAGACGGAAAAGCAAACTCTGAGCTACTAATCACGCATTATCGAAACTTCAACCGAAACAGTGCCCACACCAGCGCTCGCTCAACTGAAAGCAACGAAGGCCGGAGGGGGGGGGGGGGGGGGGGGGGGGGGGGGGGTCACGAGTGGAGACGTGGAGAGAGCATACCCTGGAAGCGCGGTGGCGAGGCGACACTTCCAGGCCCTAGGGAGATAGGGGCAGGCACCGGCGGCGAACACACGGATTGCAGGAATCTTTCTGTTCTCTCCTCCATGGCTCTCACCAAAAGCAGATAGAATGAGAGGCCCAGACCAGTAAATTTCGGCCCGTCGAAGCGGCCCATCGCCGACGCCCCCCCTCGTCACCTCCTTCGCCCTCCCGGCGGAGCCACAGCCACCCCGCCCGCTTATCGCCCGAATTTTTTACTCTTTAACCATTTTTTTTAAAGCTTTCACAAATACGTCCCTAGCAGAAAGATTTTAGAATCTGGACCCTTAGCTCGGCGTCATCGATACTGACGCCGAGCTAACACGTCTCGGCTCCAACGTCCCTGACGCCGAGATCTTGGGCTTGACGCTGACGTGTCGCTGATTTGGCAGGCAGCTCGGCGCCGTAGACGCTGACGCCGAGCTTGATGCCAAGACGTATGGCGCCGAGCGTGAGGTGAGCGCTGGCAGTGGTAGGACGCTGCGGAGCGCTCAGGGCAGGCACGACGGCGACCGCTCAGGGAGCTAGCAGAAGTAGCAGGGACAGAGACATGACGCGAGCCCCGAACAGCCTCTCAGTCTGCCGCGCCTCTAGTCTGTTAGCGCTAGCTTCTCGCTCTGTCCCCGTCTGGTCCCATCATAGGCGCGCGCACACAAGGCCCCACGTAGCTGGATATTACCAGCCGGTCGTAGCTGGAATGAATGACATAGTAACAAACCTGTTATAAAAAGAGAGAGAGAGAGAGAGAAAACAACAGCTGCGTGTGTTGCTGGATCGATCACTTGCATGCGATGCGAGAGAGATGGATGTGCAATGCAGTGCAGCGGCCGCTCCAGCACGGCACTTGGTGTTGGTTCATCAGTAGCCATAAGTCATCCTGACGTACTACAAGGCACCTGCACGAGCAGTACTCGCCGATCGTTGATCGTGCGTCTGTCTTGATGGCAGACACGATCTTGTCCTGTGGTGTGGGTGTGGGTGTGGCTGATCGGAGTAAGACTATCTCCAACGGTCCAAACCCAAATACAAGACTCATTCTAAGAATTGAGTTACGAACAGTCAATGGGTCATCAACCCAAAATTTTCTTTCTCCAACAGCGAGCCCAAAATTTCATCTACAGAAAGAAAATATCCACTTGCTCCCATTCCTCTCCCTCCAACTCTCCAGAAATCTCTCCCTCTCTCCATGACAAGCGGCGGTGCACCCGTGCATGCGCGCGCACTCTCTCCCTCTCCCTCTCTCCACCTACACTCGCCACCGCTCCCTTTCTAGGCTCCTAGATCCGGTGAGGAGGCCGGCTGCCCACCACCACCACCACCACTCCATCTCCCGGTGCCACCACTAGCACCTCGCCGTCCGCGCACCACCACCACCTCCTCTCCATCTCCCAGCGCCCAGATCTGGCGAGGAGGTCGGCCGCCGCGCTCGGATCCGGCCAGTAGGAGGCGCTCCCTCTCCTCCTCCGGTCGTGCGCCTCTCTCTCTCCCTCCACCGGCCCCTGTGGTGCTCGCCTGCCGGTGCGGCCAGGCCTCGGCGATGTCCGCAGCCGCGATCGGGCCTCCACAGTGCCTGCCCCCGGCACAGGCGCGGGAGCCCCTTCCTCGGCCGGCGACGCTAGGGCGAGCGCCCCGCCGCGGTCCTCGCCGTCATCTCGTTCGTGGGCCCACCACTACGGGCGCAAGATTTTTGCGTCGTCTCTCCTCGACGACGCTTATTTGTCTTCCGCGTTGCCTTCGACCCAAAAATGGGTGCTGTGTTTGTGTACTCGGTTGGAGGCTGTTTTTTGCTGCTTATCTACTGTGCACGACGTATTTTTAGGGATGGGTTGCGTTATTGGAGACAGTCTAAACAGATCGATTATTGGTTCGCACAGTACTGTATCTGTATGTGTAGTAGCATTGCTTCATCACTCACTATGCTGGAAAATACTGTTCATGCTAGTTTGTTATGAAAGAAAAACACTATCTTGATTAAAAAAACAAGCCAAACAAAACTCGTAGTAGCTGCTCTGTCTGATTGGCAACGCCTACTCCTACACACCACACTACAAATAGTCTCCCTTCACTTCACCTTCACCCTCACCTTTGCAGCATCGGTCATTTCATTTTCAGTAGCTGTTGAGCGGTAGCATCATGTACACCTAGCCTTGTTGTCAAATCATGCAGTAGATGCAGTAGTCAAGGGGCGCCAGGACAGGCGGAGGAGGCGTCTGCTGCTGCTGTCGATTTCATTGCGCTAAGGCGCCTCCTTTCTTTTCACACTTTGCGGATGGGATCTGACGGGAGATTTGAGAACCAGGCCCACGACGCACAGTGCGCTGCAGGCCTCGTCTCGGAGACGGGAGCCCGGACAACACTGCACTACGCCCACTGCACTGCACTCACCTCGTGTTGGGGAGGAGGACCCACCGCCCCACGCGACGTGACCTTTTAGAAAAAAAAATTGTGGCTCGTTACTGCTTGCAAGCAAAATTGCAATTTCCTTGTGCACTCAGCGGGCCAGCGGGGTACGAGGGATGACGGCAGAGCAAGAAGCTAGACGCGCAGCAGACTAAGAGGCTGTACGAGGCTCGCATGATGTGTCTGCCCCTGCTACTGCTAGCTCGCAGAGCGGTCGCCGTCGTGCCTGCCCGAACGCTCCGCAGCGTCCTGCCACTCAGTGCTCAACCCGCTCGACGTCATACGTCCTTGCGCCGGCGCTAGTGTCTACGGCGTCGAGCTGCCAAATCAGCGACACGTTAGCGTCGAGTCCAAGATCTCGACGTCAGGAACGATGACACCGAAACGTGTTAGCTCAGCGCTAACATTGATGACGCCGAGCAAAGATTACAGATTCTAAAATCTTTCCGTGGGGAGCGTATGTGCGAAAAACTTTAAAAAAAAAGGTAAAAATTTCGGGAGTCTCGCCTTCTCCCTCCCTCCCGGCGACCCTCCTCACTCCTCGATCCCACCACGCGCGCCCCCGCCCTGTCCAGCCGTCCTTCCCATCCAACTAAACAAAACCCTAGCCACCGCCGCGTCTCCCTCCAGCCGGTCGACATGGGAGGCGCATGGATGGTATGAGGGCGGTTCCCTCTCCTTCCGGTTCCAATCTCCCAACTTTCTTCCGTTGGTGCCTCGGCGGCATGGCCGTCTTTGTCTCCGCTCGGGACGCGGATGCCGGTGCGAGAGTATTAGATATCAGGAAGGAGTTGGAGGCGGACTGCGGCCATCTCTCCGCCTCGCAGGCGGACCTCCTCGCCCGCGCCCACTTCCTCGGCGGCGGCGGCGGCGGCGTGGAGGAGTTGGAGGCGGACTGCGGCCATATCTCCGCCTCGCAGGCGGACCTCCTCGCCCGCGCCCACTTCCTCGGCGTCTGCGGCTGCGGCGAGGAGGAGGAGGAGGCCGAGGTGTTCAGCACGCCGCCTCTCACACAGCAGGACCCGCAGAGGCAGGGCCAAAGCCAGCGAGGTCAGGCGGGGGAGGGGGAGGACGGCATCGCCATGTGCTCCATGCCCTTCACCCAGACCCAGCCTTCCTCCCCTTCTTCCGCTTCCTCCTCTTCCTCGGATAGCCGGCCGCGGAAGCCTAGGATCTGCACGAGGAAGGTGAGAGCCGACGCCAAGATCTGGACTGCGACTGCGACTCCGACTCCGAGCCCCAGCCCTGAACTCGACCCTCTCGTCAGGAGCGTGCTCATGGTCCCCACCGCTCCTCTTCCAACCACCGGTCATAAGGATATCCTCGAGCTTGCTCGCAGCCGCGGCATCTTCTGAGTTGCCAATGTCACGATTAGTAAGTAGCCCCTTCTGTTCTGCCAATCAATCAATCCATCCATTTTGAGCCCTTGTTCATTCAGGCCCTGAAGATTTATGGCGTCACGTATGGGTGTTAAAATATTAATAAAAAAATAAATTATAGAATGCATCAGTAATCCACCAGACCAATTTACTAAGCCTAATTAATCCGTCATTAGCACATGTGGTACTGTAGCACCATATTGTCGAAGCATGGATTAATTAGGCTTAAAAAGATTCGTCTCGCAAATGGAAAAAGTCTACTTAACCCCCCACCTATCATACTTGGTCTACTTCACCCTCTCAACTATGAAACCGTCTGTTTTACCCCTAAACTATCTAAAACCGTCTGTTTTACCCCTCGGGACGCTTTTCAGCGGCGGTTTTGCTACAGTAAGAGCGGGTTTGCTACAGTGAATATATAATACGGTATACTTTAGTACAAAATTTTTACTGTAGCCTTAGATTAATTGAAAAATCCAATTTTGTTTTTAATTAATTAGAATTTATCTATAAATAAGTTATACATAGTCCAATGAGTACGAAATTTTTACTATAGTTCAAGCATACAATAATTAGTGTACTATAAAAATTTCACCACAATTGGACCATAGAAGCTGCAGCTATGAATTATTCTAATTAATTACAGACAAAATTAGATTTTCCAATTAATCTAAGGCTACAGTAAAAATTTTGTACTAAAGTATACCGTATTATATATTCACTATGTAGATCTACTCATGTGGAGTCCAATAAAATTAGATTTTTCAGTTTATGATTTTTCTATGATTTACTGTGATTTTTCAAAAATTCACCGGATATAAATAAAAAAAAGAAAATTCAAAACCGCAGGCACTGTAGCAAACCCGCTGTTACTGTAGCAAAACCGTCACTGAAAACCGCCCCAGGGGGTAAAACAGATGGTTTTAGATAGTTCAGGGGGTAAAACAGACGGTTTCATAGTTGAGGGGGTGAAGTAGACCAAGTATGATAGGTGGGGGGTTAAGTAGACTTTTCCTCTCGCAAATTAGTCGCAAACTGTGTAAATAATTATTTTTTAGTCTATATTTAATACTCTATGTATGTGTCTAAACATTCGATGAAATAAAGAGTAAACTTTAGGGGAGGAACTAACCAAGGACTGAGCATGTGATTGGTTTTTATGCATTGTCCAGCAACTACATATGACTATCTTTTTCGGTGAATCGTCCTGTTCGTTTGGGCTTGTTTCGCCTATAAGCCGTATTTTTTCAGCTAACGAACAGTATTTTTCTCTCACACTAAATCAGTCAACGGTACTTTCAGTCATAACTTATCAGCCAAACAAGCCCAAACGAATAGGGCGAATGTTGCAAGTCATTGTATTTTGAGCATGTGGAAGTTACTATGCCTTGTTTGATTGGCACAAGAAAACTAGCTAGCCATGACTGTTTCATCATTCACTCTTTCCACTGAAGCAATGTGATATTAGCGGTAGAGTAACCTGTAATATTAGTGTTTTGCGTTTTGGAATTCAGATGATACATACATTTGTTTCTGGTTTGCCCACTTGCCCCCAAACCCACAAGTCTGGAACTAGGCGTGGCCTTGCTGCGCCCCAGCCTTCGTAGCAGGGCCAGTGCGCCTGTAATTGTGTATGGGCCGGAAAGATATTGCAAGTCCAATCGGTGGAGGAGATAATATCTTCGCTGCGCCGTGCAAATCTGTTGCCTTCCATTTTTCCCCCCTGTACTGTTCTACTCCAGCGCTGTTAGTTGTTGTGGTTCTGGCCCTTGCGCCCTTGCACCACCGATCTCTCTGATGCGCACCTTGTCTCAGAATGATGCTAGGGTAACGGCCAGTCCTATGTTGAACCTGAATGTAAGAAGTAAGCCAGCAGCAGTAGGTGTCCGCTCCACATTTTTTTCTCTCAGATTCCCCTCTGTTTTTATATGAAATCAGAAAAGAGCAACTAATAGTCCTGTTTATTTTATATCAATTTTGGGCATGGATCTTTTTTATATCAATTTTGGGCATGTATAAAGTACAGTCTACTGCATGCAAAACATATATACGCGGTTGTTTTGGCAGCGGTTTGCTAGTCTCTCTGGAAAGCATCTGTTTGCTTTGAAAAAAAAAAAAGAGTGATGTCTCCTGCTGAGAGTGTATGCATGATGTGTTCTTTTCTCTCATATCTGGCAGGGCTCCAAAACAAGGACCTCATACCACAAGTGGAGCAAGTGTGGAAATCTTGAAGACCAATGCTCTCCATTCCCATTAACAAGCGCAAGCAAGCAAGGAGCAGCCAATATGTAGGACAAAGGCCCTTTGTTCAAGCTGGGTTCCAAAGGGTCTGAGAATAGCCTGAGTGCTGTAATCTGCTTTGCTTTTGTAGTATCTGCCCCTGTTAATGCTGGTGCTATGTAAGCTGAATGGTATGTTGGTTATTTTGGTCGGCTTGCTCTTGACCCCTGGGTGATCGGAGTAATTGCTGTAAACTCTAATTCCGTTGCTTTCAAGTAATGAAATCTGGGTTTCCCGTGGTGGAAAAAAACACTGTATTCTTTTTTGAAGATTTAACTTAGATGAGTAGTCTCTTTCCGCTCGATTAAATTGTCCAATACACTGTTGATCCCTGCTTAATTTTCCCTGTCCTTATGATCAAGAAAAGTTCTCTGATGATCGAATTTGTGTCTGGCCCTTCCAGATCTCTGATAAGTAGCAGGCAGACAAACGAGTGGAGTAGTGCATTACTGCATTGAACTGGGCCAGTGTTTTTTCGGCTAAAACATGTTGATTAGTCGATACAAGATATTGCCGCTGGTGCAAACAAGCTAATGAGACATACTCCAAAATAGTACTTGACAAGTCTTGGCGATCTTGATAATATGTCCTGCATAAGCATCATGTCCAGACTCCAGAGCATGTTTTTGCCTTATATAAACATCATGTCCTACAGGATGATGATTTGGTGAGATAGTCAAAATTCTTCAGAGAGCTCTATCTATCCGTGGCTAGATATTACAATTTACACCAAAATATTCTTAACTACAATTCCAGCATTAATAGATTCTTAGGTTACAAATATAAGAATGCCTTTGCTACCACTGCATTCTAAAATCATACTCTTCTATAGTATAATGTCTACAGATGTTAAAGATGATAGCATTGTGATGCTCTTGCGTGAACCTTAAGAAGACCAACTTGGTGATACAAAGAACCAAGAACTATTATAGACATTTATATTAGCAAGCTGTGATCATGGAACATCAGCGTCGTACTAGGATCAGAGGCATCAAATGTTATCTGAATTGTGAAATTTAAGTGAACTATATTAAAGATAGCAAGAATTTGAGATTTAGCTTAAACGCCAAGGCATCACTGAATTTGTTCACCCTGTAACTTATCAGGGGCATGAGCAGGTGTTAGTAATATCAGTTCATTGGTAAGGAAGTTAAAGATGATACTGATAACCAGGATTGGTTGCCATCATCCAAATGAATTTGCAGGTGGACACTAGATTCTTATTACGTTCTTTCAAATAGCTGCCTTTTAAGCTTATAGGCACATTATGTAATTACCTGCCACCATTAAATGAGTAGGACTCCACATAGTAGCATGGGTGGGTTCGTTTAACTGAAATTACAGAGCAGACATCCGATGTTTACATATACGGTTATCATAATTATTGTTCACTCAGTGACTCAACGATCACG
This sequence comes from Miscanthus floridulus, assembly GCF_019320115.1. Lineage (NCBI taxonomy): Eukaryota > Viridiplantae > Streptophyta > Magnoliopsida > Poales > Poaceae > Miscanthus > Miscanthus floridulus. The sequence goes on along the minus strand of NC_089581.1, from coordinate 2,487,752 downwards.
GTCAAATCACAGAGAACCAGCGGTAAACTAATACTGCGCCATTTTCATTTCATAAATCTTATATTTATAGGATGCATGCATATGTTTGACCACACAAGAGCAAAGCAACAACATGAAAAGACAAGTAAAAGGTTAATTATATGGTGTCTGTCCATGATCCTTATGGCCCTGTTCGGCTTGCTGAAACTTGGCTGAAAAACGCTGTTCTGACTGAATTGTTGTGAAAGAAAAACACTGTTCCGGCTGAAAAAAGAAGCTGAACAAGCCGGCTTCTGGCTAGTAGCCTAGGGTAAAGGTTAATTATATCAGCAAACAAACTCAGGAAACCTGTGTTCTTTATCGACTAGTATCTTTTTAGGAAATTATTAAATAGGTTTCTAGCTAGGACATGCATGCCGCCTCACAAACTTTAGTTATAGTCCCCGTTGATTTCCTGCATTTTCTTACTTCCAGCTTCACTAACCGAATCAGCTTGAGAGCATAATTCAGAACTCTACGTCAGATGTATCCGTCCGAGCACCACTTAAATACTTAATCTCATAGAGTTTATTAGTCTTCACGAGTATCCTGAAAGGATGAAGATGTTCAAGAGAGGGGTGAATTGAACTAATTCTAAATTTTTTTACAATAATTAAATCCTACGGTTAGCCCAATTAACCTCTTGTGCCTAGAAAAGTGTTTCTATCAATCTAACGCACAAAGGACTTGCAACCTATGTTCCAAACTTACTCTAGCATAGCAATTCTATGAATGTAAAAACAAGTATTGAATTGCTTAAAGTAAATGCTCAAAGTAAATAGGGAGAGAGGAACGCGGCGATGTTTTGCCGAGGTATCGGAGAGTCGCCACTCCCCACTAGTCCTCGTTGGAGCACCCGCGCAAGGGTGTAGCCCCCCCTTGATCCGCGCAAGGATCAAATGCTCTCTACGGGTTGATTCTTCGACACTCCGTCGCGGTGAATCACCCACAATCGCTCACAACTTGAGTTGGGTCACCCATAAGCTCCGTCGGGTGATCACCAAGCTTCCAATCACCACCAAGCCGTCTAGGTGATGGCGATCACCAAGAGTAACAAGCATGAACTCTCATTTGACCACTCGAAGCCTAATGAGAATGGTGGATGCACACTTTGCTACTCTTGATTCACTAATGAGGCTACTCTCTTGGATTCACGAATCTCAATCACCTCACTAGGACCTTGTTCTTCTTGGCACTCACAAACGTGTTTCTTAGCGGTTGAAATGAGCAAAAGTGACTCCACACACGAGTGGAGCTTCTATTTATAAGACAGCCTGAAAAACGAACCGTATGTGCCTCTGCGAGGAGACCGAACGCTCCGGTCATGTTGACCGGACGCTCCGGTCAGTTTAACCCGCACACCAGTGTTTAAGTGTTGACCGGACGCTGGCAGGGTTCGATCACCACTGACCGGACGCGTCCGGTCGCATTAAACCCTCACTGGATGCTTACTGTACTCGACCGGATGCAGGATCCTTAGGGTCCGGTCAGTATTGACCGGACGCGTCCGGTCGCAGATTCACTCTTCTAGAACCTTACTGGAGTCGACCGGACACTGGTCCTCAGCGTCCGGTTACTCGTCCACTCAGCGTCTGGTCGCACCGAACACAATCACCTTGGTCAAATGAACTGACCGGACCCTGCGGCCAGCGTCCGGTCAGCATTTGACCCTCCATTCACTTCCAACTCTCGAACATATGTGAATGAAGTTTGCTTCATATGATCATAGGGTTGTTGTGGAGCTACCTAGTGCTAGTTTAAATAAGTGTGCACCACACCTAACTCACTAGACTCATCTAGGTCAAGCTACCCGTCCATACCCCCCTTAATAGTACGACCAAAGGAAAAACAAAGTCCTAAACTACTCTAAGTGTCTCTCCAACTCCAATCGACACTTATAACTAGTCATCCTTAACCTTGTCGTCCATCCTTTGAAAATTAAAACGATTTCCATCGTATGGGGCATGACCACCTTGATTGCCTAATTGATCTCCATTACTATGACTTAACTTAATTGCCTCTACAAAACACACGTTAGTCATAGTAATCTTGTATTGTTATTAATCACCGAAACCCAACAAGGGGCCTAGATGCTTTTCATATCCCTTGCCTTATATTATATTATACTTCATACTCCACATGGTTTCCTCGGCCTCAGATTATACTTGATACTTGTTGATCACATGGCCGGTTTCCTCCGTCTCGTGGAGTATTTATTTATCAATCCATAATATCCACGAGGCGGAGGAAACCATGTGGTCAACAAGTGAGTAACTAAAGCAAATGTAACTCTTGCCAATTAAACATAGAGTATTCATCGATTAGAAAAAAAAACCCAAATCCGAAATTAGGACAAAGATACATTTAGATGCTCGCCTAGCTCAGTTGGGTCCCACCTTGGGATGAGTTATAATGCAACAATGGATATTTCGGCTCATTATAACATGTATACATATGTGTACTTGATTTTTTTCTACAACGTGGAAGTCCTTGTGTGTGTGTGACGACTCATTTTATCACCAGCAAGAACAAAACTAGGGGTGTTTGGTTGCTAGGCGCGCCTTGCTACGCTTCACCTTAGTCGAAGTGTGGCAAGTTTTCTTAAGAGCAACCCCAACGCAACATCGTGGTTGCATGCCCAAGTTTTCACGATTGCATGCAGTGCTCAGACCAGTAAGATAGTGGTTCCATATTGCACTAGTGCTACTTCTAGAAGGGTGCAGTTGCTTCACCTGACAAAAGGGTGACGCTATAAGTTGATGCGCGTATTGGGAGCCAAAAGGTATAAGTCTATCACGTGTTTTATCAGGGCCACAAAGCAACATCATAGCTCCTATAGAGAGATGATGAAAGCAACATTTTACTGGTAGAAGGAATGGTGGGACAAGCACTTAGGCTGCCCAAACTCAGTATATATATGCAAGTTCTATTTGTTTCGTTGCCTGATTGAGCACTTCATCCAGGTTCCAATCTTGCAACCATACCCGTTTCTCATGGGCCAAGCTCAGTAGATGCAATCATGTGCATGCACAAAGTCAATACGCATGCAAGTCAATCTGTTTTTCACTAGCTAGCTAACAAACAATGCCCCAAAGAAAACATCCCCTATACACACAAAAAAAAAAACGATAACACATGCAGCTATGTTGCCAGGATCATTCCATCCTAGTTGTGACATACGGGCCAGACTAAAGGCATTCAAGGAACCAATCAAGCTCTTAAGGGCTTTCCCAACGCTGGCTGTCAACGGTGTTGGTTTTATCTAAAAGTTACAGCCACCTACACATGAACAAAGCCAAGGCTCCACTGCTCCCAATGCAAACCAACAGCCTGTTCGTTTGTTGGTTTCAGTCAGTCCAAATTAGCCAGCCAACAGTGTTTTTCTCTCACAATAAACTAGCACCAGTCAGCCCAAACCAGCCCAGAAATCAACCAGCGAACAGGCCGCAAAACTGCTCAGCCCGTGTTTAGTGGGTAGAAAGTTGAAAATTTGGCTACTGTAGCACTTTCGTTTTTATTTGTCAATTAGTGTTCAATCATGGACTAATTAGGGCACGTACAATGGTCGTCTTTTTGTCGTCTGGGAGATGTTATTTTTGTAAAAAAAACCCCTCGACTCAGCCAATAGACAGGTGTGCCGTCTCTTCGCGAAGAGACGACGAGGGCTCGTGCTCCCAAGCTATATCGCCCGCTCCAGCACCGTTGTACGACGGGGGCTCGTGCTCCCAAGCCATTTTTATCACCTTAATTTATGAGTCTGTACAAGAATTAATTATCTTGCAGATAGCCTAAAAGACAACCCATTGTATAATTTGTCTGTATTGCTGTCTCTATGTGACATGACCCGTGCTTGCAGACGGCAGCTATCTAAACTGTTGAACGTGCCCTTAGGCTCAAAACGTTCGTCTCGCAATTTCCAACCAAACTGTGCAATTAGTTTTTTTCGTCTATATTTAATACTCCATGCACGTATCGCAAGATTTGATGTAATGGGTACGACTTTTTTAGAAAACTTTTCACGAACTAAACAAGACTTCAATACTACTGCTGACTTCAGCTTTTGTCAGATACTTATATGGTCATTTCTCTGGAACGCGTCATAAGCAATTAATAAGCATACAACCACATTTGCTGCAACGCGCTTGGAGTAGTGGTTTCGACATTTTGTCAGACCAGGCACCGGCTGCGTCTGCAAGACACTCTATTGGTCTGCGGAGCCAATGATGAACATGAGCTGCATGAATCAAGCAAACGTGGAGCGTTGTGGACGGCCTAATAGACAAAGCCGTCTACATCGTGAGATTGAAATCCCTGGACCCTCTAAATCTATGTGGCACATAACTTTAAGCTGAAACCATTTCTTAATTAATTTCTCATGTTGGGTTGTGTTGACCTTGCACTTAAGCATGACAAATTTGTCTAATTATACCTTTTATATAACTCGCTACATCTTTCTAAATTTTGTAATTAGGGCCTTTTATTTATAACTTGCCACATCTTTCTAAAGCTAGTTGTGATAAATTATTGCGGAAGCCGAAACCACCGCCTCCGGATCAAGCTTCCGAAAGCGGATGTCGAACCGATAGACAGACAGATGGACACCCCACGGTCACCTAACCAAGAGACAAGGAATACATCGCCCGCTCGATCGATGCCTACGTGAGTAGCAAGTACAGTGGCAGGTAATCTGCCCTATCGAACATGGAGCTATAGGTTGGGGAAGCTCACGGCGCATGCACGAAACCTCTACTCCGACGATCCGGACTCCACTCGGTGTCCACCACAGTCCACACTCCAAACTAGGAAGGAGTATGGGATGAACAGCAAGCGGCAGCAATGTAGCAGCTAGGTGAGTGGGTGGGTGGCGTGCAGCTTTTGCACCGAGAAATGAAGGGAAACTCTTCTCAATTGGAAAGAAAACGCCAAAAATGATGGGATGGGATCAGGGGACGCCATGAGTGGCCGGACAGCGGAGCCAGCCAATCTCATCTCATCGGTGGTCGGCGGCGGCATCTTCCATGGCGGGCGATGGGATATTCCTCGCTATCCTGCAGCTTCGTCCACTTTTTTCTTCCCCCCCAAAAAAGCTCAAACGCACGAGAGCATTGTAGGCATAGCCTCAGCTACATCGTCCTCGCTATCCTGCAGCCCAACTTGGAGGCACAGTCCGCCGCGTAGCACCACGTTGACTACTGGCCTTTTCTCCCCTCCCCTTGGGGTTGGGGGCCCTTGGCAAATCTGCGGTGGTCGGGGCCCGCCGCTGCCACAGCGCCGTCCGTCGTCGGCTCCTCCGCTCTTCCGCCCACCCGTTTCCGTTCCCTATAAATTCTATAAATTCCCGGCCTGGCCGCAAGCCCCGTTCCGCTCCACCAACCCGACGGCGAGGGAGAACACACACCGCAGGTCCGCAGCGATGCGTCAGGGCTCGCTGCCGCTGCTGCTGATTGCGGCAGTAGCGGCTGCCGCGGTTTCCGCCGCGCCGGCGTCGACGCTGTCCGGGCCGTCGCGGCCGGTGACGGTGCCGGTCGGGGACAGGGGCCACGCGGTGGACCTGCCGGACACGGACCAGCGGGTGCAGCGCCGCGTCACGGGCTGGGCGCCCGAGCAGGTCGCCGTCGCGCTCTCCGCCGCGCCCAGCTCCGCCTGGGTCTCCTGGATCACAGGTACACCCTCCCCGCACCCGACACCGGACACCCCCACCGGCCATCACCCCAGAAAAGAAAAATCCATTCTTTGGCCTGGATTCTCTCCTCTCTCTCTCTGCCTGCAGAAGTGCAGATCGACATCGACGCTGGCTCATCCATTGATCTGCCTGCAGGGGACTTCCAGATGGGCGGCGCCGTCAAGCCGCTGGACCCCGGCACGGTGGGCAGCGTCGTGCGCTACGGCCTCGCCGCCGACTCCCTCGTCCACGAGGCCACCGGGGAGTCGCTCGTGTACAGCCAGCTCTACCCCTTCGAGGGCCTCCAGAACTACACCTCCGGCATCATCCACCATGTCCGCCTCCAAGGCCTGGAGCCTGGGACCAGGTACTTCTACCGGTGCGGCGACCCGTCCATCCCGGACGCCATGAGCGACGTGCACGCGTTCCGGACGATGCCGGCCGTCGGTCCCGAGAGCTACCCGGGGAGGATCGCCGTGGTCGGGGACCTCGGGCTCACGTACAACACCACCTCGACGGTGGAGCACATGGTGCGCAACCAGCCCGACCTGGTGCTCCTCCTCGGCGACGTCTGCTACGCCAACCTGTACCTGACCAACGGCACCGGAACCGACTGCTACTCCTGCTCCTTCGCCAACTCCACGCCCATCCACGAGACCTACCAGCCGCGCTGGGACTACTGGGGAAGGTACTGTAAGATAATAGGGAAGGTGTCTGAACTCTGAAACTCTGAAGAACAATGTGTTCATCAGAATGACAGTCATTCAGAGCCAGTTTGATTTGTTCAGAGATCGATCAGAACAAATGCTGGATGGATTCAGAGCTGAGAGCGATCCTCGTGCGTGTAGGTACATGGAGCCCGTGACGTCGAGCATTCCGATGATGGTGGTAGAGGGCAACCATGAGATCGAGGAGCAGATTGACAACAAGACGTTCGCGTCCTACAGCTCCAGGTTCGCGTTCCCGTCGGAGGAGAGCGGGTCATTCTCCCCGTTCTACTACTCGTTCGACGTTGGCGGCATCCACTTCGTCATGCTTGCGTCTTATGCCGACTACAACAGATCAGGTGAAATTTAACCTGACCATCGATCTAACTTAACACTGTAGGAAGAACAGTTTGCTATCTCATAAGAAGGTAGTTAGGAGCTACTACATGCATCAGAGCCAAAATTCAGTAAAGAGGACATTCCATTGTGCAAAGCATCTGATAGCAGAACAACTTGGAGTGCTCAGGTGCGCAGTACCGATGGCTGGAGGAGGACTTGGTGAAGGTGGACAGGTCGGTGACGCCGTGGCTGATCGCCGGCTGGCACGCGCCCTGGTACACCACGTACCAGGCTCACTACAGGGAAGCCGAGTGCATGAGGGTGGAGATGGAGGAGCTCCTCTACGCCTACGGCGTCGACGTCGTCTTCACTGGCCATGTAAGCCTTGCCCTTGCGCCGCCTCTACTGATGGTCTGAGGTGAGCAAGAACGATTGAACATGGTGGTCTGTGATCGATGTCCATCAGGTGCACGCGTACGAGCGGTCGAACCGGGTATTCAACTACACGTTGGACGCGTGCGGCCCCGTGCACGTCTCGGTGGGCGACGGCGGCAACCGCGAGAAGATGGCGACGGCGCACGCGGACGACCCGGGCCACTGCCCGGACCCGGCGTCGACGCCGGACCCCTTCATGGGCGGCCGCCTCTGCGCGGCCAACTTCACGACGGGCCCCGCGGCGGGGCGCTTTTGCTGGGACCGGCAGCCGGACTACAGCGCGTACAGGGAGAGCAGTTTCGGGCACGGCGTCCTGGAGGTGAAGAACGACACGCACGCGCTCTGGCGGTGGCACCGCAACCAGGACCTCAACGCCGACGTCGCCGCCGACGAGGTCTACATCGTCAGGGAGCCCGACAAGTGCCTCGCCAAGTCAACTAGATTATTGGCCTATTGATTGGAGATTATTGGTGCTCCTAGAGTCCTAGCTACTCTAGCTAGTTGCTTGCTAGAGGATTACCTCTCCGACCACAGATGGAAACCGTACCGGTCAAGCAAACTCATGTCTCACCAACTTTATAGAAAATAGTATTAGTATTTAGGTCTTTAAGTAATTTTATTATGAAAATATTTTTTATAACTAATCTAATAATACTCATTTTATATCATGAATGTTAATATTTTTTAATATAAATTTAGTCGAAGTTCAAACTGTGTGACTGCTCGTAAAGCGAGAATTGTATTCTTTTGGGATGGAGGGAGTACAATATTAATTAGCAGTAGTCTAGTAGTACCAAATTAAGAGGGTGTTTGGTTCCATGGACTAAAGCATTTTAGACTAAAATCTACACTTTAGTTGGACTAAACAGCCAAGCACATAGACTAAAAGTGGACTAAAGTCCTTTAGTCCTTTAGTCCACAAAACTGGACTAAAATAAACTAAAAGGTGTTGGGGACACCTATTCCACATTATTTAATGACTTTAGTCTATTTTAGTCAAGGAACCAAACATCATTTTAGTCCACTTTTAATTCATGAACTAAAGTGGACTAAAACTTTAGTCTATAGACTAGAGAACCAAACATGCCCTAAGCATCCAGCCAGATTGGCCGGCCAGTTCTTGTTCTTGGGCTCTTGGCAGACTACTCGAGATGAAATAACATATAGCAAATCCATCAAGTTAATTGGATAGCAAAGATTTTGCTGTCTGCTTCTCGAGTTTAATCTCTCCGCCAAACTGAAAATGAAAATGCATATCAGCCATATGCTCCCTCCATCCCCAAATTTTGGATACAATTATAGAACGATACTCAATAAAACTATCTTAAAGTTGACTATTTTTTTTTAAAAAAATATTAACGCTTATTATACTCAATAATCTACTAGATTTGTTTAGATCCAAACAGCTGATAGTTAGATATTAGTAGAGTATAGTACGCTACCGGTCTTTAAACTTATGCACTGCGTCTGAATATAATAATATGTCTAAATATGTAGCAAAATAGATGAACCAAAAAAATCAAAATGACTTATAATTTGGAACGGAGAGAGTATTATCTATGAGCTATTAGCTAGCTAACTATTAACGGATAATGGACAAACAGGGTCTTAGAGTCTGAAACATTGTTGCTATTAAACATTGTTGTTATTATTATTACTCCACTTTCAAAGTGCTGTTGTTGTAAGATCCAGCGACGTGACCAACGGAGACATGGGCTTTGGAACTCCTATATGGGCCGGGCCAAGTGTTCACCAGTCAGGGAACGTATCACCAGCACCACGACCGCTCGCTCCGTCCACCTCGCCGTCTCGTCTTTCGTGGAAGAAGCAGAGCGCGGCAGTGAGCCGGCATGGCTCACTGCCTTGCCGGCAGCAGCAGCCCTCCCGTCACCTTCTCGCGCTGCCCCCGCCTGAATCTGAATGGGTAAATTTCCTCCTACTCAGAACCAGCTCTGCGCCTGACTGCCTTTGCGTTCGCCCTTTTTTGAACTAACCCCGTCTGTTCATGTTTTTTTGAACTAACCCCGTCTGTTCATGTTCGTTCCCATAGTTCCAGATTTTCAATGGGGGTTTCATGGTGGTGCGAGGTGGTATTTTCGCGCCGTGTGTCGTTTTACATGGGTTTATTGTGAGAATCGGTGGTTTCGGGGGAGCGTCCTTGAAGGATGTTCTGCTAAGGAGACCGAGCGCCCACAACCTGTTTGTCGAATTGCTCTGGAGCTGTTCTTAGATTATATGAGCTACCAAAACACTACGAGTTCGTGGGTTTACTGTTCCTATAATGGATTTTTCATCATTGTATAAATTGGAGAGCTAACCAGGAATTTGGCTTTTTAAGTATTATATGGCCCAAAACTACACAGATACCTTCACATTCTCTCCTGAAGCTATGACTGTCATTCCAATCTCATTGAGTGTATGCTCTGGCCATGTTCAGTGTGTGAATGGTGACACTTTTGTTTTGCCAATTGTTGTTTACACATGCTCATCCCCCTTGGCACACGACTTTTTATTGAATATATGCTCTGCAGTTCGTCTGCAAGAATATCCCACGACTAGAATATGAATATCTGCTTTGCACTCTTTAACTCTGTAAAATGAACAGAATTTTCTTTATGTTCATTTGAATTATTGTGTTCTACTATGTGACAATATTAAGTTTCCTGCCTCCTAGGAATCTTCCAGTCGACGTGCCGTTGTACAATGTAGCACTTCATTGAGCACTCCAACAATGTCTGAAGCCTAACCTTCATCAGCTGAATGTTCAGCGCTTGTTCAAGGTGGTACCGCCCCTCTGGTTTGTGCACTGCAATCAACTGCCAGACAAGATGTTTCCTCCTTTCACTTCCCAGGACACAACAGAGGAAAAGCTGCTCCATCTTCCTTGTCAAAACTTATTGGCCCAGGGGCATTTCTGCATGACTTACCCGAGCTACCTGATCTCAACGATCTCTTCTCCCCAAAAGGTGTGATTCTAGATGCTCAGAGGCGAGCAGCTCAACTGTTTGGGTCATCTAAAACTTGGTTCCTTGTCAATGGAACTACCTGTGGAATCCAGGCCTCAGTGATGGCTACCTGTTCTCCTGGCGACTACCTAATTGTGCCGCGAAACTGCCACATTTCAGTGATCTCTGTGCTGGTCTTATCTGGTGCGGTGCCTAAATACATAATACCGGAATATAATTCTCGGTGGGACATTGCTGGTGGTATCACCCCGTTGCAGTTGTATGAAACAGTAAAAGAGCTGGAGGAGGATGGAAAGAGGGTAGGTGCTGTTCTTGTTACTTCGCCAACCTACCATGGTGTATGCAGCAATGTGCAAGGTATTGTCAGTGTTTGTCATCCACGAGGCATTCCGGTTATAGTTGACGAGGTACATGGAGCGCATTTCAGGTTCCACGACAGTTTGCCAAGCACGGCAATTGAACAAGGTGCTGACCTAGCTGTGCAATCCATGCACAAGGTCCTGTGCTCACTTACACAGTCCTCAATGCTTCACATGGCTGGAGATCTTGTGGATGTAGATAAAGTAAGCCAGTGCCTTCAGCTCCTCCAGAGCTCGAGCCCGAGTTACCTCCAACTGTCATCTTTAGATGCTGCAAGAGATCAGCTGAGCAAGAACACAAATATATTTGATGAGCCATTAGCTATAGCATCAGAAACAAAAGACCAGCTGATGAGAATCCCAGGATTCTGGACTTGACATGCTTTGCTTCTGATTTCCCTGCTATTGATCCCTTGCGTATCACACTCAGTCCTTCAGATCTGCAATTATCGGGATATGAAGCCGATGACATTTTATATGAAGATCATCAAATTGTCTCTGAGCTCGTTGGCACACGGGCAGTGACATTTGCAGTCAACTTAGGAACCAGAGTGCAAGACGTTGAAAAACTTGTGCAATCTGCAAAGCATCTATCAGAAAAATATTTCTTTGCAAATAGCTCCGAATCTATGAAGGAAAATCGTGTGTGTGGCCCATTGGAGAAGATCTCTGTGCATATAACTCCAAGAGAGTCCTTCTTTACAAAGAAGAGGAGAGTGAGAATTGAGGACAGCCTTGGTGAAATTTGTGGTGAGCTAATATGCCCTTATCCACCTGGTATCCCAGTGCTGATCCCAGGCGAGGTAGTAACCCATGATTCACTGTCTTACTTGATTAGTGTCAGACACCAAGGCATCACAATCAGTGGAGCAGCTGATGCTGAGCTAAATTCCATCCTGGTGTGCAACTTGTGATGATTGCCCAGTTGTTTTCATAAGACTATATTTCAGAGATGCCATGGGAGAGATCAATTATAGTTAGGCCAAGTCAAGAGCACAATCTACTGTCTGCTTGATGGATGTGAACTACAGTGACGTTAAACTAATGGCTGTCCACTTGGCCAAATAATTTAGGTTGTGTTCTGTCTCGTGAGCTGAAAGAGTTGCCAAGCTGCAACATATGATGCCAAAGTATGAATAGGGTCTATAGCATGTGATCTCTTGTGAGTTTGAAGTATGAATTGCTGGGAAGGCTAACTTTTCATCTGAAGTGCCTTACAATGTAATGGTATCCTGCTTTTCTGTATCTCTCTTCAAGAAAGGAATTAAATTAGCCAGTAAGTAACGGTGCTGCTTCTTCCTTTTCCTTTTCAGGTTTCCTCTTTGGTTCTCTTCAGAATGGGAGGCTCAGTCTGAAGAGACAGTAAAGCTCAAGCGATTTGTACACCTTCATAGTTCTGCCTCCGGCCGCATGTTGCAGGGCTTCTGAAGCAAGTACTCTCTAGCTTCACTTTTAAGTTTATCCATCAACTCATGAATTCACGAATATTCCACAACTTGTACATACAAAAGGGAAATGTAGCAATGGGCCACATCATTGTGATCACAACCCTTTTTTTATCTCGTAGAATGGTACTCCTACTCTATATAAGAAATGAAGGTGCTTACAAATTAAGACCTCCACCTGAACCTGGAACTCAAAACAGGATACAATTGTAGCAGATTTGGTCACGATAATTGTTTATTTAAAGCTTCATAGGCCCCTATACATTGCCATCAACAACCATGAAGTAATGTGATGGTGATGATGACGATGATGACGCGGTTGGGTTTGTCACGGGCTGGCCTTCTTTCCCTAACAAAGCTCACCATAAACAATAAGGACTTGTGAGCTAACGCTCTGCCCCCACTGTGCTGTCGGTTTCCTTCCCGTTTAATTAAGCACATACAAACAGCATTTGGACTCATCAGCCTCACTTAATAGTTAATCCAACCATCTCATGATAAACATTTAAGCAAGCAGACATGCATTTATATTAGTTAGAGCCTTAAGATTCCCACTAGCAGAAGAGTCCACCGTCTGACAGGTGGGACCATGTCCCTCCGTGCCAGGCATAAAAGCCAGATAATTGAATTGGTTCTGGCAGGATGCTAGCTACAGCAAGATCATGTGAAGTGCTCTATGTCTATAGAAAAGGATGTATGTCTATAGTTTTGTTTTTTGGCCTTTTTTTTCTTCAAAATCATGTCTATTGCTATCATCGAAGAATCTTCCTTTTTTAGTAAATACGAAAGACGTGCTTTGCATATCCTAAAATCTAGCATATCATATCACTCTACCTTAATCAACCTGTCATTTGCATCTAAATAATTGCTGGTTGTACCACCTAGCTGTACTCCTGTCTGTCACAGTTAACAACAAATCATCACGCCAAATCCAGTTTTCTTTGCTTGCATGGACTTGTAAAATAGACATATCCTCTGTGCCGTGTGCTAATTTTGTCGGAAACCTAAAATGGAATTAAATCGATTATATAAAAGCAGGGTCTAGTAACAGTTGTTTGGCGCGTACTCACCAGTAGTATGATATATATACTATCCTAATCCTCCACTGGTAGAAGATTGTGACACTATCCACAGGAGGATTCTTTACGTGTTATAAGTATCTATGTGTGTATATATGACATGTGGGTCCTGTGACCATGACCCTCAAATCAGAAAGTTCTTAATCTGCATTCACTGATACTACAATTACTGTGGATGATCGACTGCCAAGAGAGCTGATGCATGTGGGTTTTTTTTTTTTTTTTTTGGGGGGGGGGGGGGGGGGGGGGGGGGGGGGTTTGGCCATTAGTGAATGGATAGCGATCTGATCAAAGCAAGATTATAAGCGCTAATGGAACAGTGGTCTATCGCCATTGTCACATTCTTGACGTGATAAGCAACCGGAAAAATGGAGAAGAAGGTGGGTGTGCGCGTGCATGTACACTCACCACACTCGTCGGTGGTGGTTGTCACCTTTTTCTAGAAAAATAATACGTGCACCGGCGTGAATGTGATGAACAAAGCCTGTTTGTTAATCCGTCTTAATCGTTCGTAATGACGACTAGCAGCAGAGCAGCCGATGGTGTAGTATGCGTGTACGCGTGGTGCACTGATGAATTGCTGTTGCTGTTTATCCAGCCCAGCAATTTATTACTAGTGATTGCAGATTAAACACACTTGAATGCACGCACGACTAATGTACTGTCAGATACATATGTGCATGCATGTTTGCAATTTATTACTAGTGATGGCTGCACTGATTCCATGTACTGCCTGTTTCGTGTCAGTTCACCTGCTCGATGGTACCAACAATGCCTCCTCTGCCCACATTCATAGTATCATGATATAAACAGGATAGCAATGGTGAGCAAAAAAATAAAAATAAAGTGTGGAAAATGGAATGGGATGGGAAAATGGAATGGGGGACGATTAAATCACACAGACTATGTATAGGTCACTGGCAGGCAACACATACTGACATGAGCTCCAGCAAGCACCATGGGTGTGTGATGGGGATGTGAAGGTCTCACAATCTATACAAGTTGGCATGCATATGTACACAAATACGCTTCTCGTCTCATGCTATCCTAGCTCACATCACACCAGATGACAGAGAAAGAGAGATGTTTTCACGGCCGGCACCGGCAAGAACAAGAACAAGCAGCAGCAAACTGGACACATGGGAATCGATCAATTTCCAACGAACGCAATTCATCAGCTTCTTCCATCTCCGCGTGTCAACCAAAACCGACGCAATCAATGGCGAATTCTACTAGCTACGACGAGTCGACGACGACCGTACCGGCCGGCGGTGGCGGCGGCACCAGGTAGCCTTCGTCGGAGCTGCTGGCGGTCAGGTTCAGGCGGAGGCGTGCGCGGCGGCGCGGTCCATGGCCATGTCGAGGTGGTGGAGGGAGAGGGAGGAGGGCAGCGAGAAGGCGTTCACCATGCTCGCCATGGCGGCGCCGGCGCCCACCGTGTTGTTGTGGCCGTCCCAGCCGATGTGCCCCACGTGCTGCACGTCCGTGGGGTACCCGATCACCATCTCCCGCTCCTCCTCCTCCTCGCCGTCGTACGCCGCGAACATCTGCGACAGGCTCCGTATCCCCTTCATCAGCCTCGACACCCCGGCCGCCACGAGCCCCGGCGTCGCCGCCGCCACGGCCGCCTTCTCCTTCACGGCCTCGCCGGCGCCTTCTTCTGCTGCTTGAAATTTTTGTTTGTTTCCCACCGCTCTGTCAGTACCTACTTACATATGTATGTACACAATTGTGACCAATCAGTCAGCCAAGAACTCACCCTGATAAGCCGCCGTGGTGGCAGTCGTGACGGCGGCGGCAGAAAGAGGACGCCGACGAGGAGGGGTCGCCCTGCGGCTTCTTCTCGCTGGGGTCGGCGACGGACACGGCGGACTGCGACATGCAGCCCATGGAGAAGGGGAAGACGGCGAAGCGGTCGCCGCCGCCGCCACCGGAGCTCCCTCGGCGGGTCCTTCATGTGCGGGCCTCTGCTGGCCGGCGTCACACGCACACGCACAGAGACACAGACGCTGCACACGAGTGGGCAATCCGGCGGCGTCTCTCCTCTCCTCCTCTAGCTAGCTTATATGGCTGCGGCTGCTGCAGGTGATGGATGGGTTGGGCCTCCCGTCTCGTCCGGTCCGGGCTTTGTGTTTTTGGCTTTGCTGCCAAGGATGCATGATTGACTGTTTATATAGCAAGAGGGGCCAAAATGTATTATATTATACTAAAACAAACAGGTAGGGGAAAGGCAACGTTTGGTGGGAGAGAAAGAGAGAGACAACACGACACGGAGTGGTGCTCCCTCTTCCAAAAAAAAGAAGGAATGCACATCTTTTTTTTGAGAAGTTCATTTTTTTCATTAATTTTGACTAGAGATTCGTATAAGTAGTGTCAACATTTGTAATACCTTACCCTACTAATTTAGTGATACTTCCTTTTATACATTTGGTCAAATTTGAAGAAAAAAATTACCCGTTAAGTGAGATGTGTAATTTTTTTTTTTTTTGAACGGAGAGTAGCTTCTATGCTGCCGTAGAAAGAGAAACTCTATAAGAGAGAGAGACTGAGGCCGTGTTTAAATGCGCATGTATTTATCTTAATCCACATGTATTGAAGTGGAATTAAACTAAGTTTCATTCCATTCCACTCCAACTCATGTGAATTGCGTTGGGTACACATGCATCCAAACAAGCCCTGGGAGGGGGGGGGGGGGGGGGGGGGGGGGTTGTTTGGTGTTTGATATTGGCATGCTATCATCGTCAACTTTGAATCCAGATGATCTCTGTACTAATTTGGCATTACGAAAATTGATTCTATTGTTGGTGCTGCCTGGACGCCATGATATGAACAACATGACAATAGATCGGTCTGCTTATCTTAGTACTATATTATACCATACCACTCTTTGACACTACTGACTGAACATAATCTCTGTTCAAAATAGTATATGCTATACAGCAGCTGAGAAACTAAAAGGCATTGACCACTGCTGGATGGAGTATGTAAGAGATGGATTTGCTGAACCGGCTGGGCCGACGAACTGTTTAATCCAAGACCGGTTTGACCGACCGACAGAGGAAAGGAGGAGGAAAGGAGAGAGTCGTTGGGTTAGGTCAGGCGCCATCATATCTATCATTTGCCACTCCTGCTATCTGCCTCTGTGGGGTTTCTCTTCTGCTGAACCTTGCTGCTATGTTGCTTCCTCCTTGCATCTCCTCTCCTGCCGCTGTTTAATTCCCTTTTGCATACTTCTGGAAACCTTGTACTTTTGGATGGAGGATGGACAGATATGATTGCACTGTTGTTGGGTCCATGTGGATTCATGCATAGTCTTCAGGATTCATGCATGCACATATTATATATATGCATCCTGTGTATAAACTCCTGATGACAGCATGCAGTTCCTAGCAAGATCTAGCAGGTGCAGAGACAAGTAGTAGCAGTAGCAGCAGCAGGACAATAAAGGCATTATTAGTTATCTGCTCCAGTGTCCACTCTACAATCTTCTCACACTGTAATTTCGTCATACTAAAATATCACACAGGATTTGCTCATGAGTCTCCTCCCCAACCACCTTGTGGTTGCTTTATTTGCCATTCCATTTGGTACTGCAAAAAAGGAATGAAAACGAGGGAAACAAAGTAAAGAGAGTGAGAAAGGGATCGCTCGCAGCTACTTAAACCAAGTCTAATCCTGCAGACCCATCAAGGGAGTTAGAAAGAAAAAAGAAGTACGAAAATGTGCACGCTCATGAAACCCTTTTTCTGCTTTCGATCTCTGGGTTCATATTCTTTTAGATTCGGCTGATGAGGTACATATGTCTTGCCTGCTGTCATGATGTGCTCCTTCAACAACCATCTGCTTCCAATTGCTGCCTTTCGATATATATAACTATTATCTGTTCATTATATTATATATAGATAGAAAAACAACAAATTGGACCTTTAGTTTGCTTGTGCGAAAGAGATCGCTCGCATGTACTTAAACCACTGCAGCAAACCAAATCAGGCTGCAGGAACCTATCACCTATGAGTGAACTGTGAAGTGAACAAATCCAAAAAGAAATGGCAAATTGGAGTGTGTTGACATATGGAACTGCAGCTTTTTTTTTTTTTTTGCTCTTATATCTATTGTATTATTCTCACTTGCCTTACAGATCAAGCCATTGGCCATTGGAGTCGTCCTGTCCGGCTGTCCGGGCGGGCAGTTGTGTGTGATGACGGCAGGGCAAAAGCTCTCACGCTCTCTCAGAGCATGTACAAGTGTCCACCGGAGGGAGGGAGCCGTGCACGCTAGGCGCTAGCTGCAGCTTCACTCCACTGCAGAGCTGAGCTGAGGCCTTGTTTAGTTGGATGAATTTGGATTTTGTGGCTACTGTAGCACGTTCGTTTTTATTTGGCAAATAGTGTTTAAACATGGACTAATTAGGCTTAAAACGTTCGTCTCGTAATTTCCCACCAAACTGTGCAATTAGTTTTTCTTTTTGTCTACATTTAATACTCCATGCACGGGCCGCAAACATTCGATATGACAGGTACTGTAGCAACTTTTTAGAAGTTGGGGTGTAACTAAACAAGGCCTCAGCTGATTGGGTCACTCAGCTGCTTGCTTGCTTGCATCAGTTGCATAACATGACTGCATGAGCAGCAAATGGATAGCTAGGATAGTGGCGGCAGCCGGCAGGCACTGCACGGCAAGTGCAGGAGCAGCCGAGCAGGAGCAGGAGGCGTCGGTGAAGCCGGAGCAGGTACGGTGCAGGCAGCAGGCCTGACCGCAGCGACCAACCGCTTCCAAATTCCGGGGTCCGGGAGGGGGATGCCGGGAGGGGGATGCCGGGATGGGCGCGGATTTCTGGAGTGGGGTGCAAGCGATTCTCATTCCGTTCTCTTTTCTTGTCGCCAAGAATAAGATCGTCGATGCCGGCCCTGCAGCTACAGGAAGCCAGGAAGGAAAAGGATGGTGCGTCTCTGCGTGCGTGCATGCTTGCTGCAGGGTGGTGGTGGAGGTTGGTGCCCGGACCACGTCGACACTGATCCGCCACAGCTACACACACACACACACGAGGTAGCCAAGTAGCCATCGTATCATACTAGAGATTATACTCCTATATGGCAGTATGGCTGGTGATCAACGACATAACATTATTAAAGAAAGGCCTAAGTGGCTAAGTCCCTGCTTAGTGCGTTCTGATACCGATAGATGCATACATACACACCCACATTATTTTTGGGAGTGTTTGAATCTTCTCTTGTACTGATTTTTAGAGGCCTTAAATGAACTCCCACGTTAATCCTCACAAAATGTGCCAGAAAAAGAATAAATTTTACAGATTCTTACAATAATCAGAAACATCTAACTTTTAATTTCGTAAACTGTAATCATCACTGCCAACAATAAACATTGGGGATTGTTAGCGCCCGGACAGACGCCCACGTATGTTTCCCGCGCCTGCACCCATTTCTCGCGCCCATGCGGGGCCCGCGCCGCCGGGACGTCGCCCACGCCACCCGACCGCACCAGGGAATCGTGTGTAACATCCGATCTGTTTTTGCAACATTCAGATGAAACACTTGCAACATACGTCCGAAACAACTGAAACACTCGTAACATACGTCTGAAATACTTGCAAAACATCATAAAAAACTTGAAAACATGTGTGTAGCCATTGCAAAAGATGAAACACTTGCAACATACGTATGAAAACACCTGAAACACTTGCATATATATGCAACATCTAGATCTACTTGTGCAGCATCTAAATGAAATACTTGCAACATACGTCTGAAACAGATGAAACATTTGGAACATACACTTGAAACATACGTGTATAGCCATTGCAACATGTGCAATATCGATATAAAACACTTGCAACATACCTCTGAAACATCTGAAACACTTGAAGCATATGCTTGCAACATCTGCTTTCAGCACAATGTCACCTTGCTGCTTGGACAAATGGAGGCTCGTCGTTGCGGAGCTCGACGCTAGCGTGGAGCTCACCAGAGCGGCGCAGGCAACTCGCCGATAGGACCCGTCGTGGAGGCTCGCCGGCTCAGCGGAGGCGGCCGCGGCGGGCGGATGTCGCGGTGTAGGCGGAGTGGGGAAGGTAGGCGACGCGGTGAAGGCGGAGTATGGAAGGCGGGCGACGTGGTGGAGGCGGAGCGCAGTAGAGAGATTTTTTTTAACGTCCGGACGGATGAACGCCCTAGACCATCATTACCGATAAACATTATATCTATTCTATTTGCCAGCTCTGCCATTTTATCTACATTTGCATCTAAATTAGCACCTCTATTGTTATTATAGAAGATATAACTTAAAATAAGCCTCTAAAATTAAATTAAGTTACTCATTATAAAAGATAATTTAAAATAACTAGATTACTATAAATTTGTTTTAAAATTATCCACATCTACCATAAAAGTAAGGCATAAGAACCCCTTAATTTTCATCTAAATCACGTACATATGTTACTACGAAATCATATAAAGAAATTAGTTCTATATAACCCCTAACCTTTGGCATTGTCTGCTTCATCATCTCCCCTTAACCTACAAAACCCAGGTAGGTATTCTAACTCTTCGCCTATTCAAAATACATACTTCGCTGGCACAACTAGAGTTCACATGTTAGGAAGAATTGGGAGAATAGAGAGGGTTGGTTCAATTACCAGAGAGGCAGTGTGTGACTGTGCGTAGGTTGGAAGTAGGAGCCCTGAATGACGAGGGTTTAGGGTTGAAGATCTCTCTCATGGCTATCGATGCAAGCTGGGGCGAAGCTACATTGTAGCTTGTGGGTGCCCATGCACCCACGTAACTTGAAAACCCACTATTAGGAACAAATTTTTAGTAGATCAAATTTTTACACCTATAAAAGAAAGGCACCCTCTCTAATTTGCACTAGCTTTGTCACTAGATGCAGGCGCGCTCCATGTCTACGTTCGGCTGGTACACTTCCAGCTTGTTTAAGCTTATTCTCTCTCACAGAACACTATTGAATCATCCAAAATCATCCGAAAATCACTGTTCACTGCACCGGCCGAACACAATGATAAGTCCATATTTATTCTTCTTGCAAAAAAAATCCATATTTTTATTCATCTTATACTTTCCAAATTCTCCTGTGGGTTATGGTGTCAGCCCAACACAATGTTCCCAAGTTGAGGCGGCTTATGGGCCCCCAACTTTTCCTTCGGCTTCACGGGCTCCTGGGCTTCGTCATCTGGTACAGCCAAGAGCAAACAAAAAGGACACCAACTAGCAGAAGCTATGGGCTGCCTGCTAGCTGCTGCTGCACTTGCTGTGCGTGCGCAGCGTGCTGGATGGGTGCACTGGACTGGACTAGACAGTCCTCATCCTGCTGCAACGTGCACCTCCATGACCAATCATCAATTCAGTTCCCCTTGTAAATAAACCATATCATGCAAACTGAAAGGGTCGACAACCACTAAACCACTGCTGACCATCACAGTTCACATATGACACAGCCAGCCATGTAAACAGCTTACAACAATCAACACGAACATGTATAATAACAAAAAATCAACACTAGATGCCAAGGGTCAAATGGTGTTATTATTATTGCTAGTTCAAAACTCCCAAGCAGTCTTCACTTCTGATCACAACTCAGCAATGTCGCACACACGAGGTGACACGACACTACGACAGAACCTCAACATCAATGCCGTCGGACAGAGTAAAATTACAAACCTCAGGTAAGTGCCACCACATCAGCATCTATGTAAGTAAGCTAGAGTTATATACACAGGAAAGGTGAGGGTCAAGTGCCGACCTTTGGAACAAATCAAGCACAACCAGATTTATCTCAGCTAGCAGCAGCAGCTCAAATCCATCCAACTACTATAAATGAAGAATCTCAAAGTCTTCCTTCTCCTCCTCCCCCGCGCACCCCCCCCCCCCCCCCCCCCCCCCTCCCCTCTCTCTCTCTCTCTCTCTCTCTCTCTAGTGTACATTTTGGTATTATAAAAATGCTATTACACCTTACAGATCAAAATTGTGCAGCGATAACACCTAACCACTCCGTTACAGATTCCAACCTCTTGCCAACCAACACTGTTTGTGACTCCACGCAGCACTCAGCAGGGCCACGCCCCAGCCTAGGAGGGTGCATGTAGCTATGGCAACAGCTACTTGTAAAAGTTGGGAACATTCCCGCATGCTGAGCTACATAAACTGTAGCAAAGAGCAAGCGGAAATAAGCAGAGTGGTGTTGTTCATTGATGTCTCAGTTCTCAGCTACTTCACAGGGGATTGTCACTCAGCTAAAAGGGTATCACGTATGGTAAAGCAATGACATCAGCAGGGTCAATTTTCAGAGCCTGAGCCCACACTTGGGGGACTCCATCAGCCTCGGGCGCTGAACTGGGCTTCCTTGATTGGGTCCCACCTTGGTCGAACAGCCAGTCCTCACCTTCCTGCCCAGGCAATTCCATCATTTGTGGTGCTTCAGGAATGCTGTATATCTGGCTAAGATACTTGCAGTCGGGGTGAGGTGACTTCCTAGAAGTTGTGCCATTCTCATAAGCAGCCACCGGATCGACTGGAGCTCGCTGAGCCTGTTGGTTGCCATTGACCTTCTCTTCCTTGTGGAGCCTTTCAGCCTTTTCAATATTAATGGCTTCCGGCTTCACAGAAAAGAGTGGCGCGGCTACATGAGATGCTGTACCATTCTCCACACGATTGCTGAGGAGGGCTGGTCTCGGCAACTTTGTAGGCCGCATATCAAGGTTGTCTGTATAGCATCAGAAGTCTTATAATATAAAACACCATAAAAAAGGATAATGGTGTCGTACAAGACTAGACATGCTGTTAAGTGCCAAAAAAAAAAAAGCTAGGAACTCACTTTGTAAGTAACCATTCGTTTCATGATTCTTTCGCTTCTTCAGGTTCTCATCAGGCACAACAGATTTTCCATCATCAACTGGTGGGGCTAAAGGAGGGGCTGAGGGCTTCAAGTTAAGACTATCTATCGGATAACTTATATTGTTCTCTCTTGTCTTATCATGCTCTTTGTGATTATGTTCCCCTTTCTCCTTCTTTGCCTCTTTCTCCTTTTTCTTCTCTCTGTGTTTATCTCTCTCTTTCCTTTTCTTTTTCTCATGACGATCACTCTTTTTGTCCTCTTTCTTAGCAACATCAGGTGCCCCATCTCTGACCTTCTCCATCCTTTCTGCTCTTCCATCTGCAGCTTTCTCCACAGCTGGAGGTTTTGACATAACCAGTTTCTGATCAGTTGAAATATTAGCTTGCAGCAACCTTCCACCTTGTTCCTTTTCCTTACCCATAGCAGGAGAAAGGCCTCCTGCATCAGGTTTCTTAGCAGAGACAGAAAGGTTTTCAGCCGGCCGTACCATTCCATTCGGCCTCCGTATTGTAATGCTCGGGCTTGGGATGGATGACCTAGGTGTTCCTCTATCCATCCCCCCTGCTGCACTTGACGTCGATGGGCTGCCAAATCTCTGCATGGATGCTTGTGTGTTCTCCATTGGCCTACCAACCTTGCCATTTCCCTTATGCATAGCATTAGCAGGATTTGGAGGCAATGGAGAGGAGGTGCCAACTTCTTTCTTCGCAACATCTTTATTTGTGTTCTCAGTTCTCTTTTGAACCAATATGCTAATGTTACTGATTCGCTGTCCAATCCCCTCTTTTCTGGGTGCGGCTTCAGTACTGGATGAAGGCCTTGCAGCTTTGAATTTTTCCTCCGTTGTAGGTGCCGGTGGAAAACCACCGGCAGTTCTTTGAGCAGAAGTGGTGAAGCCTTCAGAATGCCGTATTGATGCCCCATTCTTTTGTTGATTGGCATTGGTGCTCTGTTGTACCAATCCCTCATTTTTCCTTGAAGCATTGCTAGGCTGAATATGCACTTTATTAAGTGCAGACCTTTCAGTCTCCATTGCGGGTGAAGCACTGAAGCCTTTGCGATTTCGATCATTTGAAACAGCATAATTTTCAATAGGTCGACTCGCGGCCCCTTTCTCATCCTGTACTTTTCTGACCAAGCCCTCCCTGAATTTAAGATCCTTGATTTCTTCAGATCCCCTGCTGCTCTCTCCAACCTTCTGACCATGGAGAGCTTCGTCATTTCTGTCAATTCCTTCTCCTGATTCCCTGCTTTTATCTTTGCTCTTGTCTTTTTTCTTGTCTTTGTATTTTTCTTTTCGATCTTTCTTGTCTTTGTGCTTATCCTTACTCCTGTCTTTATCCTTCTTTTCTTTACCTTCTTTTCTATCTTTATCCTTCTTGTCCTTCTTATACTTCTTCTCTTTTTGTTTCTCCTGAGATGAGAATGTTGTTTCCAAGTCAAGTAAACGCCAATTACACAAAAACTAGCAAATGTGTAAAAAAAGTAAAGGCCAGGAGCATGCACTAGTGAAATACAGTACATAAAATAACCATTAAATAAAATGTACGAACTGATAAACAGTGATGTTTTAGGATGAAGAGTGAAATCAAACACTCCCTCAGTGCAACTATTCAAAGCCACTGCCTAAAAGCACACTGAATGACAAGTTATAAACTAGTAACTTGTTCGCTGATTTATACTACTTCACTTCCAGACTTTTCAGCTCATCACATTTGTGTCAGATGTAAATAAAGCTGTATCCACGGTACAATAAATCTGCTAAGTATAGGCAATGTGCAATACAGATCACTGAACTACATTGATACACAATTAGTACTTCTACCTTATAATATGTGCAAGAGACATGTTACATTTGAACCCAATTCTCAAAAATTAGAAATAGATTAGCAGACAGCTGGTTTTCCAAGTACAACTTTGGCCTATGAACTATAATGAAAGGAACAAGTTAACTATAGTACTTTATGCACTTTCTAGTTAATGTCTTCAATAGTAACTACAAATTAGGTAAACCCCTATGCTCATTTTTATTAGGCTGCATCCATATGCATAGAAGGATTAAACAGACCATGCGAGGTCTGAAAGACACGCGATCTATTTCACAAAACATAGTGATCGGCTAAAAAGTCTAAATCATCACACTTTTACACATCTAATTTTTTGCATTGGCTAAAGCCTAAGCCTACTCATAGCACACATAAAGAACATGATCAAGAAAACTTCTATGACAACCAAACCTCCAGGCAACATTTATCCAAACATCCAGGCAACACTTATCCATCTTAATAAGTGCTACAGGCCTACAATATTTAAATGGCATGGTAGTGTTGTGTTATGACATTTCTGGATTTTAAGGCACTGGTAACCGGTTCATACATTCCAGTGCTATCGAGGGAGTAATTTTGCACTGTTAAGCTTGTTAAAACTTGATCTTGGACACTGGCAATCCAAAATGTATTGCTTCCTGCCATATTTCCAGTTTGTCCATTTAATTGTAATCAACCGTCAGAACGAACAAAAACTAATCATGTGGAGTCTAAAACACAAAGCAAGAAGAAAACTTGTGTCTTGTAGGGATACATAACTTGAGTTGCCAAGAACAATGATATAAGGATCCCAAGCCAACGAATACAGCAAAATGTAGCAACTGGGCTGTATACAGTCACTATTCATGTGGAATGTAGTATGACACCAGCAATTTCATGAACATCTACGGAGCCCTGGCGCTGATTTTATATGAGGACGCATAACAAGTCCAAAACAGGAAATATATTGATTAAATGTCTAAAGCATAGCCCGCTATGTCATGAAATGACAATAAAACACAAACAGACCAACCGATCTAACCCTTCATTTTGCCTTCAGCTATAGTTGAAAAGATATCGACCCAAGATTATCTACTCTCTATTGATGGGTTGAACATATTTTCCCGCAGCTGGTAGCTACCAGAAATAACATCTAACTATAACATTTATTGACATCCAAGTTTGCACACAGGTAGACAGTTTTTTAACCATGCAAAAATCGTATTACGTCGCTTTTCAAAAGTGAATTTCATTGGCATGATAATTGTGATAAAATCTAACCTGCAAGGTCAAAGCCTCAATCAATAACCAAAAAATACCACATCAAACCAGTACTTTTTTCATTGATTCACCTAGGTAAAAACGTCCAACTTTGTGACACATGCATCCCTACTTATGCATTTCATGTAAACAGGGACACTCCTTAGTGAAGTATTGAATATCAATTCATTAAAACAAACTCTTTCCAAATCTATCTCAATCACTGAAGCAGCCAAAAGGATCACCCAAGTAACGCTTTGCGCATCCTGTAACGCCTAACGCTGCTAAAGTCTTTCACACAGAGGCCCTAACCAACTTCCGTTAACTATGGACAGTCTTTAGGAAAAATAGCAGATACTGATTCAGCAAGACTAATACTTTCCTAGTTTCCCCCAATCCTCGTGGATCCTGTAACACCCGCGATCTCAGCTGCGGGGAGCCAGGGACTCAAAACACTGCTAGAATTTCTCAGACAGGAACCCCAACCAACCTGCCCTAACTCCATATCCCCCCCCCCCCCCACCCCCCCCCCCCCCCACCCCACCAACAGAATGTGAGCTAAGGCCGAGACTAAATGAAATCATGTAAACACAATCCTAATGCATCCTACACCAGTAATTTTTTTCATTGGTCCAACCAGATGAAACATCCAACTTTGTCCCACGTGCATCCCTAGTTATGCATCTCACGTAAACAGGGACACTCCTTAGTTAAGTACTGAATATATTAATTCAGCAAAACAAACTCTTTCCAAGTCTATCTTAATCACTGAACCAGCCAAAAAGGATCCCCCAAGTAACGCATTGCGCATCCTGTAACGCCTAACGCTACTCAAGTCTTGCACACGGGAGGCCCTAACCGCCTTCCGCTAACTCTGGACAGCCCTTATATTTAGGAAAAAGAGCAAATACTGATTCGGCAAGACTTAACGCTTTCCTAGTTTCCCCCAATCGCCAAACCAAAAAGAATACCAATAGAAAGCCTCGTGGATCCTGTAACGCCCGCGATCTCGACTACGGGAGCTCAAACACTGCTAGAATTTCTCAGACAGGAACCCTAACCAACCTGCACTAGCTCCGTGGCCGCCAATAGAATGTGAGCCAAGTCCGAGACCAAAAAAAATCATTTAAGCACAATCCTAATACGCCAAAGTCAGTCCATCCTATGAGAGATAGTCAGTTCCACGAGTGTGCCGGGCGATCGATCAGTGAACGAGCTAGCGAACCAGCCAGGGCAAGGCGGGGTGCGGGGGTATTGTTCCACCTTGTCAAGCTGCTGCTGCTGCTGCTGCTGCAGGTGGGAGGCTAGCTGGGCGTCGGGGCGCGCGGTCTTCTCATATCCTGGTGGCGGAAACGGGAAGCAGCGAGACATGGCACGGCCGCCTCGGGCCTCGGATCACCCACCCCGACCACCGCCGCCGCCGCCGCCGCCTCCTCCTCCTTGCCGAGTGCTCCTCTCAGGCCTCAGCCACAGGTCCTCCTCCACCACCCGCCGCCGCTGGTGCTGGTGCTGCCGCCGCCGGCTCACTCGTTTCGTGCCAGGGGCCACCACAGGCATGCCCTCCGGCCTCTCATGCCCGCCGCCGGCGCCGGAATCGCGGGGATCTGGGACCGGAATTCCCCTCCGCGCGCGGGGGATCCGAGGATCCAATCCAATCCGGACCCACGCGCGACCGCTACCGAATCGGGCGCCGCGATCTCCCTCGTTTTAGTTCTCGTTTGCTCCCTGCGCCCGCTGCTGTGTCGTGGCGTCGCGTCGGAGTAGGGTTGAGGAGGGAGGTGGGGCGGGGCGAAGAGGAGGATTGGAGCACTCCACCACAGGAGAGGCGAGGAGAGGGGAACGGGGGAGGAAGCCGAAGTAAGGACACCCGGGTGGGGGTTATATAGCACGGCCGAAGATGGGGGATGCCGGGACCGGGGCCCACCCACCCAGCCTCTGGTCCGGTCTGGCCTGCCTGCCTGCTTCTGGGTGGGCTTGCCTGGCTTTGGCTACCCAACCCAAACCTATGGTCCTGTTATTTTCCGGTTTTTTTTTTTTGTTCATCTATCTATCTAGACCCGTTCGTGTGTCCTTAAACCTAGCTTGATCCGCTTCTTTTTTCATTCGGAACAGTGTTTTTCTCTCATAAATTCTTCCATATTCCTCCAGAATTCTTCCAAACAAACGAGCCTTAGTCATGTGTCGCCCCACGGTTAGCTTCACGCTTCCTGCCCCCTTTTGATGCATAGGATCCCCCATTGCTTCCTACTAGCTTCCCAATTTCCTTACTACTGCTATGGGTATTGGTTATCGGCCACAACGTAGGTGTGGTGGTCAAGGATCAAAGCCACACTTTGTACGCGAGAATCTAGCGCATTTGCATTGTAATTGTAATTTCTTGTGGCTGCTTGCATATTATGACTATCCAAATTGGAGTTGTGATTTTTGTGGCGCGTCGCAATTTGCTATGTGAAATTTTGTAGCTAGGAACCAAGCAATCGTTGTGGCGCTAGAACAAATCACGTGTGTGTTTAGGTGCTGCCGTGTGGCCAGCCATGCTAATGTCTTTAAAAGTGGACGGAAAAATCCAAAAAAAATATACACAGATAAGAATGCAATCACTCGCCATCCTTGTAAATTTGAGTTGTAAGGGACCCTTGCGCAAACAGAAACAACAGAGAATCACCATGTGAATAGGTGCAGGTCGTTACGGCCCATTTGAGTCCCGCATGCAACCCGCACTATTCACATGTGTGACTCAAGATACGTAACTCCTTCCGTTTTAGATAGGATGTATTATGATTCGAAAAAGGACAAGATTTATTGTCGGGTTCATAAACCCAGAGTATCTAATGGGCCCGCTTCCCAGCAAAAGCTCGGCTCAGCAGACGACATTACAAACGACGTACAACTCCTGGGCCGGCCCAGATACCTAACGACATGCCGGAACAGCGATCCAGTCTCCGACCGGAAGGCCTGGCCAAAGAGGGGACGACGCTCGCTTCCGACTCCGACCCGCTTTTTCGACCGGAAGGCCTGGCCAAGGAGGGGACGACGCTCGTTTTCGACTCCGACCCGCTTCTCCGATCGGAAATACACCGAACCTCTACTTACGGTTCTTCTCCGACCGGCACGGTCGGAGCCGACTGGGAACGACCGACCGGGGACGCCCGCTCGGTGAGGACCCAAGAAATCAGGCAGATCAGATAAGGTAAGGCGCTCAAGTCAACCACGATACCGAGGACCGTACCCTGCACACCTACAGGACAGTATTGTCAGGCCATGCCAGATGGGTAATTTGCAGCCTTCCAGACATGTCAGAACACAAACAGTGTTGTAGACGTCGACATTTGTCATACCAGAAGAACACGATGGAGCCTGCCACATGCATCTGAGCGTCAAACAGTACTGTGGGCGTCGACAAACTGTCTTGTACCCGATGACATGGGCAACAAGATTAGGGCACTCTCTCTCTCTCTCTTAAACTTGTAAGGCCGTTCCCTTCATCTATAAAAGGGGATGCGCTCTCTCCCAACAAAGACGGATCATTCCGACTCTCTCTCTCTCTGCTAGCTTTAGACATTCTGAGCACTCGAATAGCTTCACGGCTCTAGAACTCTAAAGCTACACAGAGCATACGTTCTAATACTTAGCGCACGTAGGAACTCTAAAGCTACACAGATGTATTATGATTCAAAAAAGGACAAGACTTATAAACATGACCAATAATTACTTAAATTGAACAAGAAAACAATACCAATATATTCATGCTTAATGTACATCTTATTACAAGTTGATAAAGCAATTGATGACTTAATGTAAGATTAGATGATGGTCAAAGCACACTTGACTTTTTTTTTATTTCTGAATCCTAATATGCCTTATAAAACGGAGGGAATATGTCTTTGTTGGTCACGAAACTATTTCATCCTACACTCTAGCGAGGTGAGCAATGCTAAACCGTAAAGGAAACAAGTTGTAAGTGAAGTCAAGAGTGAGTATCTTTGGGTTATATTACTTATGTATATGCGATATATATTCTGCCTTCCCGTTTACTCCAAAAGGAAATAATATCTTTGGCTACTGAACCTTCCCAGTGTTCAGTGTAATCCAATATCTAGCTTTATATTTAGTTATTTTTATTTACCAAGGGAAGATTTTATCAAAACTGAAGACAGCTTCATACAGTACGTATCTCTACTATAATGGATCAATCCAAATTATTTTAGATCCATCTAAGATTGCGTCCGCCGCTGAGAGAGTCCAACCATTATGTACCAATAAAATTACACCTAGAATTTCAGCATCATTAAAATCTGACTCGTAATTCTCCCTCAGGCCTCAAACTCAATCAAACGGCCAGTGTTATCTGGATCATTCCCAGACTTCAACGCTGCTGCCGCTCACCCTCAGCGGCGGGTGAGCGCGACCGCGCCCCTACGGCTTCTGGACCTTCGACCGCTTCAACTCGCCAGGCCACCGACCGTCAGGACCCCTTCGATGACCTCATCACCCGCCACTCTGGCTTGCCGCCGTCTTCTGAACACCTGTGCCGGTACGCTCCTGCTTCTACTGGATAGATTTCGATGCTGCCCGTCGCCGTAGGAATTTGGTCAAATTGATTGCGGAATGAGGATAAGGTGTCAATTGCTAGGATGATAGGATGGATTCCTGCAGGGAGCGTTTGGTGACAACAGCTTGAATCCTTCGCTGGGAGTTGCATTTAGACGAATTGTGGGTTGGTTCTATCTAGGGTTTTATTTATCTTGCTGTTGGTCGTTGGTCGAGAGCTCTGCTGATTTTGATTGAGCCGATGAGCTCGGTGAAGCGTCCGGTGATCGGCTCAGCGACGAGGAGGTCGTCTACACCGGCACGCTGGCGCCCTACGCGGCAGGCTCCGGCGCCGGCCACGACCAGCGGCGCAACGCACTGGAGGAGGAGCAGGGAGAGACGAGGAGCGAGAGACGAGGAGGGCGACTGCAGCAAGAAGAGATGGCGGCAGCGGCAACTCGTCGGCATCGATGGCCACGAGAGAAGAGGTACAGGTGCCTGCGCTGCGTGCTTTACTTACCTACCGTGCCATGGTGTTTCTCTGAATAATGCTGAATACACAGCGACTCGCTGAACTTTTTTCCCAAGAAGACTGAAGTTTCATTTACCACTACCGAAATCGGATCGTCGGATAGGGCAAGGAAGGTAACAGGGGTGACAACACACAGGAGCTGTTCCGTCTCAGCAGCAAGGTACGAGAGCCTCGTGCTTCAAAACACCTTACGATTGTTCAGGTATGATATGCTGATATGGTTAAAGCAGATAATGCTCTACCTTATCCTTTATTAGTAATCCCACTAATTCTTCTTTATAAAAAAATAGTTATTCAAAGATGTGCCTGGATATATCTATAGCATTGTGTGCTACTTGATGTTTTTTAGATTGGACGGGGAGAGAAACACACTATATATCGAGGCATAGATTAAGTTAATCTTGTTGTATTCAACAATATAAGTTTGATCATTTTGGATTAATAAATAATATAATGACCATGTAAGTTTGTATCGCTCTTTTTTCTATGAATCTTCAATCTATTTTGTTACATACCATGTTTGGTTGTTAGTTTGCATCACCTAAAATGTCACTATGGCGTTAGCACGGGTAATATACTATGCTACATGGTGCGGAACGTTTTGTAAATGTTGAGTTCAGACTACTCCTTTTGTTAACTTGAACAGGATGTGAACTGTTCAAAAGTGAAGATTCCTCAAGAAAATGGCGAGGATAATTCCAAGTAACTGAAACAACTCCTAGGGACTCATCTCCCAAGAAGCCTTATTAGGTTTGTTCCTCTGAAAAGATAACATGGTCTTTCTATTCTAATTCCTTTATAACACCACCTTCTTGCAGTTTTTGAACATATTGGTTCAAAGGGAGTACTTGGAGCTTGATTTGAGGATACCAAATCCAGCTGTCAAAACAGATATCGAGAAGCTCATAGATGATTTCATATTTATTTGTTTCCTAACCGGAAATGACTGTAAACATGACGCGGTTAGTAGCGCCTATTTCAGTAAATATTTCACATATGTGCAAAGTTTGACATGCCATTGCAGATAAGATTGGGATGGGCGGGGTGGAAATCTCGATTCTACAGGAAAAATTTGGTGTGGAAAAATCTAATGAAGTTGGGAAGTTAAAGAATGACATGGTTAAAATTTTCTTGTTTCTCTGTGCAAATAGAATTGTATGATCTATGATGTATGCTATATTTCTTTTAAATGTAATGTATGGCATCTTGTTTTTTTGTGAAATATCAAAAAGGGAAAAACTATTTGTGCATTTGCTTTGACTAATTGAACTTGCAAAATTTAGGGAAATAAACTATCTGCGCATTTTGTAATGGCTTGTGCTAAATTAGATATAGCAAAGTAGCATATATCTTATTGATACCTATGATAAACTGATGCAGATTTATTATTTACATTTTAGTCTCATACTCAAAATTTGTTCTCACTGCTCATAGTTGTGATGTTGCGATGGATTTATAGTCACACAAGAATGGATCGAGTTCGGAACAATGATATACGTGATCGTCTAGGGGTAGTACCAATTGAAGAAAAGCTTGTCCAACATCGGTTGAGATGGTTTGGCCATATCCAAAGGTGACTTCCAGAGGCACCAGTGCATTGTGGAGTTCTAAGCCAAACTAATAATATGAGGAGAGGTAGAGGAAGACCGAAATTGACATGGGGGTAATAAAAAGAGATTTGAAAGCTTGTGATATACCTAAAGATCTATATTTGAATAGGAGTGCTTGGAAAACAGCTATTGAAATGCCTGAATCGTGACTTGGGACTCTTGGTGGGTTTCACCTCTAGCCTATCCCAATTTATTTGGAACTGAAAGGCTATGTTGTTGATGTATTAATGTTTGCAGAAAGTTGTTAAGAATCAAATCCATCCTGCTTGGCTGAGGATTGTGAACTTTAAAAAGTAGACTGAAAGGCTGTGTTCATTTTTGTAAAGGATTAGGCAGCTGAATTTGTTTATGAATTTGTTTTTCTTTCATCAATTGATTTATTTTTTCTAGACGTCACCATAGCGTTAGCACGGACAATATACTAGTTTAGTAAGTACACAAACAGCAGGGTCACTGGTACCTCATGAGTGGCAACCATCTTAGATTTTTTTTCGTTTCTCATTTATAAATATAAACATAAATAAATACGTGCATGCACGCCATGATTTCACATTTTTGGCAAAACTAGAGACCCAATTCGAAGTTGATTGATTGAATCTCAGCAAATTACGTACGAAGTCGTACCGCGAAACGAAATGGGCATGCATACGTACGCACAGTAATAAGCGTGTGACGACGTGACACGCTTTTGGTGTGTGTGTGTGGATATATAGCTCCGGTGCTATGTCGATATGTACTGTACAGCACAAGAGACGACGATGATTAGAGGGGAGAGACGCTTCGGCTGCCACCGCAAACGTGCCTTGGCAATGTGGCGTGTGGCGGTTAACAAAGCTCGATCGGCCCACTGGTACTAGTCAAAGGGTACTACTACGGTGCGATGCGAAGCAGAGCTTTCAGTCCCAGACCGCATTGAACACGTGTTTACTGGCTCTCCTGGAAAGAGAAGAGAGGCAGTGGCCTACCACGGGGAATTTTTTTTCTATTTTAAACACTTTTTTAAACTAATTTTAAATTTAACACTGTTTTTTTTAAACTAACATTTTTGGCCGCGCCTATTGCCATGGCGCGGCGAAACGCCTGTGCCGCGCCATGCATGGCGGCGCGGCGGCAAAATGACGTGGCGACGACCGGGGCTGCTGACCGGTGACGTGGCAGAGCCTGCCGCGCCACCGATCAAGGGCGTCATGGCAGAGACGGCTAAAAGGGCCGCGGCCCAGTCCCGCCTACCTACCGTGCCCGTCGCTGCTCGTCGCGCCCGTCGTGCCTGCGTGCCTGCCACCTCGCCTGTCCCACCGCTCCTGCCGTCGGCCGCGGCCGCTCCCGCCACGCCACAAAACACTAGCATGCGCCACAAAAATCGGCACGCCACGGCCGCCGGCCGGCCGTCGCGCCCGCACGTCGGCGCGCCACCCCCTCTGACCGCCCGCCGCGGCCTTCGGCCACCGCTGTGCCCGCCACCACCCTCATTGCATCACCCGCGATTGCCGACGCCGCGAGGACGAGCGCCGCTGCCGCGAGGTACTCCCCTAGTGAGTCTAGTTATACATTAGTTGTTGTAGTTAGCCTTGTATAGGTATTAATATTAGATTAGTTAGTATAGTTATAGTTCGAATAGGTATTAATATTACTATGGACATTACGTACGACGATATGGTTGAATTGATGAAGTTTCTTAAAATGCTTTTGTAGATGGATTGTTGTGTTAGAGTTTTTATATGGAGGAAGTGTTAGGAGAGAAGATGGTATGTTTGAGAATATGGAAGAAGAATTGGAATGGTTTGATGAACCTTGTAGCTTCAACGATCTTTGTGTTCGGTTGAATGCAAAGTTTTGCGGTGATTTCACACTGAAGGGGGGTTTGATACTGGGAAGACTATGGCACACTATGTCCTCATGCCCTTTCGCGACCCTACTCACTAGTCCCGCTATACTAGGGTGCTCCAAGGTTCCAATGTGCCCACGGCTGAGGTGGTGGTGGAGAATGGGTACAGGATGCAGGGTGTCTAGGACAGACCGTCCATTGACGGTGTTGTAGGCAATAAGCAAGAATTAGGGGTCGAAAGGGAAGCAACTCAGGGTAACATGGATTTGGACGGTCAGTTGATGTAGGAGCAGTTTCATTCAACTACAGTAGGCTGTATAAGCAATGACTTCGATGTGAACGAGTTTGAACAGGAAGAGAAGGAGTAGGAGGAGTAGGATATGATCGGTGATGTAGTTAGCAGTGATTCAGACGATTCTGATGATAACCAAGGAGGTACAGATGCTATATCAACACCGGTTGATGCCATGCCAGTACCGGTTCATACTATGCCATTACTAGAAAACCAACTGAGGTTTTGCATGGTATCCAAGCTCAGGGTAGACTAGTCCACAGATTCGCCAACAGATGATTATCCCCTATGATTCATGGGTAGAATTAGGCGAAGCGTAGCGAGTATGTTCCACCACCACCTTACACAATGACTGAGCTTGAGCAACTAAGGTCGATGAACTACCTTTCGGGGGCGTTTCAAACTATAGGGATGTCAGTATGATGAATATGACAATTTGTGACACCGGTCTCCAGATGTATAGAAAATCATTGTATGACCATGAGAAAGAAACCCCTTAGAAGGGGATTGTAACACCTCTGGTGTTACGTAGCTCGTTTATTCACCGTGATTTAGGCCTAAGAAATTTTCAAATCAAGTTCTCGGGTTTTTTATTTAAAACGTACTGAGGTGATAAGTGAATCCTGTGTGACTTAGTTTCGTGGACTCAAATAAATGCTCAAGTTAAATTACGCAGTGCGTAGAAATATTTAGGAATGTCTGATAACGATGCTAGCAAGTAAATGGCGAATGGCTTGCTCTGTTGGATTGAACATGAAAACAATTTTTATAAACAAAAATACGATATGACTAGTATATAATACTTAAGTAAAAGTCGGAGTATGATTTTGGTTGTAGTTAAAATATCGAGTAACAAACTTTAGTGGTTTAGCCGTGTTGGAAAATATAAATAGTCGGCTTGGTAAATGAATATTTGAGAGCTGAAATAATAACGAGAGTGCCGATGGCCACTCGCCTCACCTACCTCACCGGTACGAGGCGCGTATTGATGGATGAGTTGGTCGGGCTGCTGCTACCATGTACTACTTGCATGTTCTTCCCCTTCTCACTGCTTGTTCTATTGCTTCACCCTATGCCTCTTGGCGTGCTCTCTGCTCTCTGCCTTGCTTGTATCTGCCTGCTCCGTCGCATCATTCCTACAGCAATCAAAGTCTCTGTCTCCTTTTGCTTGTCGCTGCTCCACTGTTCCCTCTACAGGCATGCAGGCCGGCCATCCTAAGCTGCTACTGTTGCCTCCTACCCCTGCTTCTTGAGGAAGCCATGCCGCTACACTACACTATTCTCCATCCCAGCTTGCTCAGTCGACCCATCGCAGCACACCCATGCCTGGACCCCCTTGCCGACCATGGCTGTCCGCACGCCACCACACCATGTGGGCCCCACCCTATTGTCACATCATGCATGTCGTGGGCCCCACCAACCACTCCCTCGTCCTTCTTCATCATGCTTGAGCAAACAACAAGTACCAACAGCTCTTACCCGACAACAGTACCCACACAGGACACAAGTGCACTCAGTAAGCAAGCAAGCAAGTACATGCACCCAGGCAACAATGTTAATCCCAACATGCAACCATGCCATGCTGCCCTGCTGACCCTGCACTACTCTCGCTAGACACGCATGTTGCCTTGCTCACCTCGTCCTGTCACTCTAGAGACCCGCTGAAGCACGCCAACACCGCTTGCCGATGCTCGCTAACTCCTGCTCCACACCGTGCTGCCCCTTCATCAGCCCTCCTGTGCTGCAGCGCTGTGCCGCAGCGCCCGACCAAACCACAACCGCTCACCTCCCGTTCACCAGAGCTAGGTGTAGCTTCGCCTGCCAAGCCACGCCCGGGCCCGCAGTGCCCCGCCATTGCTGCGCCTTCGGCCGTCGCCTGGCCACCACGCACGAGTGGCGCCCACCTGATGTTTCCCCTCGCATGCGTGCACGAGAGCACGGCCCCCCATGGTCACGCTGGAGCGCCATCCCTTCCGCGCTCCTTCTTCGGCTACGTTGTGCTCCTCATGTGCTCACTGTAGCCACGTCGTCAGCAGCCGCCGCGGCCTCTACTCGGGCCATCACCACACCGCACGCCTACGGTCAGGCCGTTGCGGCCTGCCTGGCATGAGCAGGGCTTCGCCGATGGCGCGCCATGCCGTTGGTGCCGTGCAAACACCTTGCCCGTGCCGCTACGTTGTTACCGCTGTCCGCCTAGCCAGAGCCACCACAGCCGGTGTACCGCCGCCACGGTTCACGCTAGCAGGCTACCAGGGGTCGGTTCGGGTCTCGCCGCGACTAGCCCGTGGTCGCGTGGGTTTTCGTGCCCCTCACTGGCGAGTTCCTGCCGCCGTTGTGCCTTCCTCGACTGGGATTGACCGCTGGCCGGTGCTCCCTGTCCGTGCTCTGCTTCGGAGGAGGTGGTGAGGACGTAAATATGTAAATAGAGATAATAGTAAGGGCCTAGGTGTGATAAACATGACTCACATGAATAGTGTAGTCAAGACTACGGATCAATTTGGTATTTGCATAATTGTGCACCCTCTCTGGACCCTGGCCGAGTGGGTCGACCTGCTCGCGCTGCCGGCTTGGTCCGCCTGCGCCTGGGCACGCTGTGTGTCGCCCCCCATCCCCCGCCTAGGTTGTCCACGTCGCTGCCTACGTGCCTGAGCCATCGCGTCTCGCTGGGCCAGCCGTGTCCACGTGGACCGGCCGTTCCAACTGCTGGGCCACCATGCACATGCGGGCCTTGTCTTGTTGCGTTGTTTTGGTTTTGTTAATTCAGTGCCTTTCAAAAATTGAAAATAAAGTGTAGAAAATCATTAAAATGCTAAACCAATTTTGTTAGTCTCCTAAAATCATGATCTACTTGTTAGTATAATTTATTCATCTAGTTTTAAGATGTTTCCAGGGTTGCTCTAATTGATTTAGAATGCTTAATATTATGAAAATGTAAACTTGTAGGAATTGTTATGGTAAATTGGTAATTGTGTTGGATCTAAAATTTCTATAGTAGGTTCCTAGTAATATTAGGTACTCATTGTAATTGTTGTAGCTCTAGAATAATTAGTTTGCTAGATAAATAGTGATGCCCTATTTTGAATAATGATTAAATCGATAGAATGAAACAACGAAACAACTTGGGTTTGTATAGCTAAAACAATTGTTGAGAAATAATGTCTTGTTCGACAACATGGATACGTAGCTAAGTACGGTCGTCGTCAGAACTAGCTCATTAGCTTGAGTGGCGTTAATCGTATTTTACGAGTCACGGTTGTAGTCGATTAATTATGTCTTTGCATTTGCATCAATATATATCATATAGGTACGTTGATGGGTCAACGGGTCAATTGAAGGATGATTGGGAATCTGAAGATGGTATAATGGTATTCTCTCTAGGAGATGATGCAATGGGTTTTCTATTCAGTTGATGGTGGATGATTTGAAGATGCAGATACCAACTTTTTAATATATATCTTACCTAGGCAAGCCCTAGTGCATAACCCCATACATTTTTATAGTTTAAATTATATTTGTGCATTAAGTTTTAAGGAGTTGAATGAAACCCACTTGCATATATATATATCTTTATTCTATGAGTCTTACTAGTATTACAGGATCATATAGATTGCTATGCTACAGGATTCCGATAGAAGTCGAGTGATTGTCTGTCACTCGCGAGAATAGGAAATATATTACTGTATTATTATCACTTGGAAAATATAAATGGTGGAAAAGAAAAATGGTGACCAGACAGGGATATGGTTTGGGTATTGGTGGGTGTAAGAGGTTGTGTCGCCGTGAACACGGGGCATGGCTTGGTTACACTGCTTCCCCTGTCTATGTCGGTTAAGGACCGGCCGTTGCATAAGACTCTAGGCAAGTCACAGACTTATTATCTCGAGCACATACTTGGGTATGGGCGCTTGGAAGACTTGTTGCTCTCTTGTCGTGGATCCGGTTCTTTCCGGACCGACTGTCTTGGTGGTTTTTGGGTTAGGAGGTCCTTGCACCGCACTGAGTTCGAGACTTAGGGGCGGGGCTTTGAAGTTCGAGTTTGGATGGGGACCTAGACACCCAGGACAGGAGGGTGATGGGTTGGTCCTACTTGTGCCTTGGGTACAAGCGGGGCGTGTGTTTTCGGGGTACCCAGCTGGGGGCATTAATTCGTGAATCATTGGGCAATCCGGTATGGCTTGTTTTGGGGCCTAGCACCGTAGTAAGAACTGAAAGATGAAAGATGGAATGGAAAAAGAAAATTTGATTTCCTATCACCTGCTTGAAAGTAGCACTGGCGCTTACATAGAATGGTTAGTTAATGAACCAATGCGGCTATTAATAAAAATCAAATATAAGGATACACCCTTAGTAATACTCCCTGCAGATGCAATGAACCCACAAGCCAGATAGACTTGCATATCCTTGGAGTCTTTTTTTCCTCCTATCGGGTAAGTCTTACTGAGTACAATTGAGTGCTCAGGGTTTTATTCCCCTGTTGCAGACGACAGGTGGAGGCTAGAGCTGATCTTTGTGTGTGGGATCCCTCCTGATGGGCTCAGAGAGGAATTCCTTTATGCTGCGATCATAGTTTTTATTTATAACTCTTACCAAATGTTTTTATAAATGAAAGTTTTATAATCTGTTGTCATAGTTTACATATAAATGCTTCATCATGTCATGAATAGATATTTATTTCTGTTGATCACATGTTTATATTCCGCTGTTCAATTAAATTGTTTATAACTCTGATAATATGATTACATCTCACTGTTATAATAATAAATATTATACTCTGGTGTTGTATTAAAAGTGATGTAAAAAATGGTTAATAATATTGTAGGCTTTATTCTCTCATTTGTGATCCTGATGGAAAAATGTGAATTTTTAGGTTCTCCCTCGGGGTGTGCCCGACGAGACTGCGTAATTTGGTGTTCCCCCTTGAGTGCTTAGTGTCTAATGGAAGACAAGCGCTCCTGGGAGGCATTTGATTAGGCGGTTCTGCCATAGGGATGATATTCAATACAATGTCAGAGATGAAGCTCTTCCTTTAGGACTATGTTGTGTATCACCATAGGCCGTACACCATCACTCATTCAGACCAGGAGTTGAGGTACCACGTGATATGCAGAAATGGTTGTATGTGGAGGTTAAATGCCCAAAAGAGACAGAGTGATGGCAAGTGGAGGATAAATAAAGTTGTCTAACCCCACACTTGCTGAATAAATAGGGGGAAGGAAAATCATTATCAGCTCACTGCATGTTACCTTGCCCGTCGTATATTGGGGCTCGTTGATGACAATAATGATATTTCAGTGTCTTCTTTACAACAGTCCATATCTAGATTCGTTAAGTATGATGTGAAGTACGGAAAGACTTAGTGTGCTAAGCAAATTGTCGTGGTGATTCGATGGGGTAGTTGGGAGGAAGCGTACAACAGGGTGCCCCGCATCTTATGTGCAATGCATTACTAGAATCCTGGCTTGAAATGGTTTGTGGACACCAGATGGATGTGTTTTTAGGACCCGGTGAGGCAAGTCCTCTATCGTGTGTTCTGGTCGTTCGCACAAATGGAACATGCATTCCAGTTTTGTCGACTAGTCATACTTGTTGATGACACTTTCCTGACAGGAAAGTATAGGGGCACCTTGATGAAGGTTGTTGCTGTTGATCCTAAAGACCAAATAGTACCCATGGCATTTAATTTGGCAGAGGAAGAGAACAATAAATCATGGTCGTGGTTCATGCGGCTTCTACGTGTACAAATGCTTGTCCTATCTCGCACTATATGTTTGATCTCGGACCGTCACCTAGGGCTTCTTAATGCTGCAGCTGACCATATAGATGGGTTCCCACCTCTAGTGCATAAATGGTGCATGAGACACTTTGCCACTAATTTCTGGCGGCATCACAGGAAGCAGGAGGTATGTGACAAGGTAAAGACTTTATGTTGTCTACGTACAAAGCACCAGTTCAAGGAGACAAAGAGAGAACTAGACAAGATGGTAAATGAAGCGAAAAAGGCCTGGTTAGAGACGTAGATGGAATAGAAGGCTCAGTGGGCGTTAGCATATGACGAGGAA
Source organism: Miscanthus floridulus (assembly GCF_019320115.1). NCBI lineage: Eukaryota > Viridiplantae > Streptophyta > Magnoliopsida > Poales > Poaceae > Miscanthus > Miscanthus floridulus. The sequence continues at coordinate 2,447,964 of NC_089581.1, read as the reverse complement.
GGTTTCAGGTATGGCATTATGACCACTAACTCCTCAGAGTCCTTCAACCGTGTATTCACCGAAGTTCGATCATTGCCTGTGTTTAAAATTGTTGAGTTCTCCTTTCATAAGTGCAACGAATATTTTGTCAAGAGGTGGGAACTTGCGCAGAGGAATATAGCTGAGTAGAGGTGTTTTGGAAAGGCCATAGTAGAACATTTGAAGGAGGCCCAGGAATTGGCCAAGCAGCACACCACCAAGTCATATGGACCCCACCGCCATATCTTTGGTGTACGGGGCAAGGGTGGCACAAGCTTGGACGGCGAACATTATGGTGGACAAAACTACCGAGTTGATCTTGAAAAGGTAGAGTGCAGTTGCAACGTCCCTCAGATCATGCATACCCCTTGCTCTCATATGATTATGGCCTATAGGGTTCGTGGGTACAACTATGAGGATCTGTCATATATGTCACCCTTGTATCTCCGTTCGAACACCATTAGTATTTGGGAGATGAGCTTTGAGCCATACCTTGACCCGACATAGTGGCCACCTTATAATGGTTATGACTATGTGCCTCATCTAGATCTAATGAAGGTAGGGAAGGGTAGGAGGAAGAAGAAGTTACTCAAGGGGGACATGGACGCTAGGGCCTATGAGAGGGTACGACAAAGACATGTATGGAGGAGGAGACTTCAACGAAACCCATGGTAGGAATCTTTGCTCCTTTTGCAAAGACCCTGGTCATAAGGCTAGCAGGCATAGAAGACGAGGGCAACTGGTACTTTCATATTGTGTTTGTATTGCATACCAAGTAGTTTAAATTTTGCAATGCTACATAATGTTAATTTGAATATTGTTAATTTAAATACTCTAACCCTTTGTTTATCAATTTATAACAGGATGACCCCTCCCATGCCGCACCGGATGTATCCCCTTCTTGAGGTGAAGTACGACGACGAGGTTTCCAAGAGGCATCCGAGGGATCCTTACACTTCTATGACTTAGTTGGTTATGTTGAATGAATATTGTTGGTGTTTCAGACTGGGGGGGGTCCTCAACCAACCAGTAAATGTGAACTGCATGCCCCTAATCCCAGATGGTGATGCAAAGAGACACAAGGTTTATACTGGTTCAGGCAATCGATGCCCTACATCCAGTCTGAGAGATCGATCTTGTACTCCTTGCACCGAAGTACTCGTAGTAGGGGGTTACAAGCTAGGTGAGAGAGGGAGCTAGTCCCAAGTCTCGGTAAGGTGTCGTGTGGGCTGCTTGAGACATTGCTCTCAGGCAACTAGGGAGTGTGTGTGTTACCCAGTGTTCTTCTCCGTGAGTTCTCCTCCCCCTAAAATGGCCCAAGTCCCCTCCTTTTATAGTTGAAGGGAGGACAAGGATAGTATATGTGCTAACTACACGACGTCGTGCCAATAGGGGCGACATGTCTGAGCTCTGTGGCCTGTTCCTGTGGCGGCGTGGTCGTCGGAGTGGTTCGTCCTTGGAGCACTAGGGTGGCGTGCTGGTCCCATCCGATCATGTGCGTCGTGGGAGCCCCAGGACTACCTCGGAGTGGGTGCAGCGGTGAATGTGCAAGCCACTGTGGACTGACTGTGTGTGAGACCGAGGCTCGGTCGGTGCCGAGGCTGCACCGCAGTGGGGGGTCTCGGTAGACACGAACCCCAAGATAGCCGAGACCTTGGTGCATAGTGTCGAGGCCCTGAGAGGGCGGCTGATCTGGTGTGCTGGCTTGGAGGCGGTGATGACCTAGGCCAAGTTATCCGTGCAATGTTGTTTTCGAGGCGGGGATCATGGGGCACAGTGTAGTGTGGGCGCTGATCGTGGGCACAACGTCAGGACACAGTGGCCGGTAATCCCCGCCATGCCCTGTCCCAGCTGGTATGGCACTAATGCGACCTCAGGTCCCGTCGGCCATTCGGCGGTGTTGAGCCATCGTCCGGCTGAGATTACGAGAGTGGTTGGCGTATTAATGGGACATGACATGCCGTCGAGAGGGTCGGTCGAGGTGGCGGGCGGCGGGCTATGGACGAACTGGCCTCGAGCGATATGGAGAATGAGGCCTCGTGCGAGACAAAGATCGGACTCCTTGCCGAGACCTTCCGCGAGAGGCCTCGCGCGAGGCGGAGATTGCACTCCCTGCTGAGGCCTTCCACGAGAGGCCTTGCACGAGGCAGAGATTGCGTTAGGACGCTGAGACCTCCTGTGCGAGGCTTGAGGCGGGGTGGAGAGCCTGGTAGGCTCAGACGTGGCCGGTGAGGGGCCTATGGCTTAGCTTCTAGCTTTGCTTTTTGATGGGATTTAAGTGACCCCTTTGATATTTGCTCGGGGTACCCGGTTCTACGGTACCCGACAGTAGCCCCCAAGCCCCTGGAGGAGTGCGTGCACTCTCCTGGGGGTTTTGCCGAGGCTTGGTTTATAGCCGCTCCCGTAGGAATTGAGTTTCATTTCTTGAGGTTTTGGTGGGTGCGTGCGAGTGCACCCGCCGGGTGTAGCCCCCGAGGCCCTGGAGGAGTGGAGTTACTCCTCCAGGGGCTCTTTTCGCTTTCGCATTTTGAGTGAGGAGTTTTTATCGCATTTGCCGAGCCCACAAATGCAAATTCGGGTTGTGGGGGTCTCAGCGAGGTTGCACGAAAAGCCCTCTAGCCTCCGCACGGAGCGAGAGGTCCGTCAGGGACCCCCCTAGCTTTTGGTACGACCCTCATGCTTCCTTTTTGCTCGGAAGGAGGGGTGGAATGTGCTAGGCTACCCTCTATGGGCACGAGGGTGGGCACTTCCGGTGTGCTGTTATCGGGTGAGTCCGAGTGGAGGCCCGTGCCCCATTCGCTAGGGGATGGCTAGCGGTCTAGAGACACACTCCAAGAGTACTAGAGGGTTTCTCTAGTGGGTGCCGAGGCTGTTCGCTGGGCCTCGGTGGCTCAGTGCCTCCCTATGGTGGGATCCCATTCAGAGACTTTCCTGCCGGTCTCGGACATGACTTAAGACGCCCGAGCGATTGTTCGCTCGGGCCTCGGCCATTCATAGGCTCGCCTTGAAGTCATCCCTGACTCTGTTGCCCTGGGGCGACTGTCGAAACCTCTAAGGGCCCAGCCTTCGAACCCCTGGACCGTAACAGGCTCGGTGCCCTTTATCGTATTTGTAACGAAACTTCTAGCGCGAACTTAGATCGTTTGTCTTCGTCTTGGGCACAGGAAGAACGAGGGCGATCATGGCCCCTGGCTTTTTTATTCGACTCTCTCATGTCCTTTTTGTTCAGACAGAGGGTTTGTTTGCCGAGCCCATTCGGGTGCGAGCCAGAGCCGCTGGGACTCGGCATGGTTGCAGGAAGAGCCCCTAGCCTCTGCACGGAGCGAGAGGGCCATCAGGAGCTTCCCTAGCTTTTTATACGTCCCTCGCGCGTGAGGGTTTGTTTGCCGAGGCCCCTTTGGGCGTGAGCCTGGGTCGCGGGGTTTCAGCATATCTACAGGAAGATCCCCTAGCCTCTGCATAGGGTGAGAGGGCCGTCAGGAGCTCCCCTGTCTTTTTGTACGACCCTCGCGCTTCCTTTTCGCTCAGAAGGAGGGTTTATTTTGCCGAGCACCTTCGAGTGCGAGCCGGGGTCGCTGGGTCTCGGCATGGTTGTAGGAAGAGCCCCTTAGCCTCTGCATAAAGCAAGAAGGCCATTGGGGATTCTCCTGACTTTTTGTACAACCCTCATGCTTCCTTTTCGCTCGGAAGGAGGGGTGGAACGTGCCTCGCTACCCTCGGTGGGCACGAGCGGTGGCACTTCTGGTGAGCTGCTATCGGGTAAGTCTGAGTGGAGGCCCGTGCCCCGTTTGCTAGGGGACGGCTAGTGGTCCAGAGACACACTCCAAGAGTACCAGAGGGTTTCTCCAGTGGGTGCCGAGGCCATTCGCTGGGCCTCGGTGGCTCGGTGCCTCCCTACGGTGGGATCCCATTCAGAGACTTCCCTGCCAGTCTCGGACACGACTTTGGGCGTCCCAAGCGTTTCACTTGCTTGGGCCTCAGCCCCGTATAGGCTCGCCCGCGGTCATCCCTGACTCTGTTATCCTGGGGTGGCTGTTGAAACCTCTTGGGGGCCCAGCCTTCGAACCCCTGGACCGTAATAGCCTCAGAGCCTGGTTCCTTCATATGAAAGGAATAGGCTGTGGGGAATATCTTCCCTATTGGCTCGGCAACGGGTGGCACGCCTTTTGAGGCGGTTTCCTAGGGAGGCAAAATGACGCCTGCTGCCGTAGTGGCTGAGCGTGACGTGGTGGATGGGATGTAACTGTTCTCGCATTTAATGAGAAAGACATGGGCGCGTAGGCTGGCGAAATCGGCTTGTGGTTAACTGTGCCGGATCAGGGGGAAACTTCCCCGATTTCATGGCCTATTTGTTTCACCTCCCCCCTGCATAAATACTCAAAGAGTCTCGCCCCTCTTCACCTTACCTTGCCTGCATTAGCTCTGCCTCCGTCGAGCCATCGCTAGAGCAGCGGGTGCCGAGAAGAAGAAGGGAGAAGAGCGAGCCTAGGGAGAAAGCGAGAAAAAAGCGAGAGCGTGGGAGAGAGAGAAAAACTCACCGCCGCATCCAATCCCTCCATCGCACTCATGGCCGGCGACATCGTTGTTGTCAAGGCAGACCCCTGGGATCCATCGGACGTTACCGAGGAGATGCTTCAGTCGCTTGTCGACGGTGGACTCCTTCGCCCGGTGATGGACCCCACCAGGCCAGAGTGGATTGCTCCGTATGGCAAGCCAAAGCCGAGGCCTCATGATGGCTACGTTGTGAGCTTTGTCTCCTTTCACGAGCGTGGCCTCGGCGTCCCGGCAGATCGGTTCATGCGGGCGCTCCCGCACTACTACGGCGTGGAGCTCCACAACTTTAATCCCAACTCCATCGCTTAGGCAGCTATCTTTGTTGCCGTCTACGAGGGGTATTTGGGGATTGCTCCCCATTAGGAGTTGTGGCTCCACCTATTCTGGGTGGGGCACACCACCAAGCCGACGGTCACATCAGGTACGAGGAAGGCGACGAGGGCCAGCGGCTACACTCTCCAAGTGTGCCAGGACCGCCAGTACCTCTACATCCTGGCCCAGCTCACGTCCTCCAACCGCTAGTGGTACACAAGCTGGTTCTACCTTCGTAACAATGATGGAGGACTTCCCCTTTACACCGGGTGGATTGTGGGGAGCTGCCTGGAGAGATGGAAGTACGGCGTCCCGAAGGACGACCAGCCCAAGCTGCAGCCGCTTCTGGAGGGGTTGGCGAGGCTGTGGGGCCATGGTCTTACCGTGGCTGTGGTCGTGGCCGCCTTCCACCGCCGAAGGGTGCTGCCGCTGATGGCTCAGCGGCGGCGACTGTTCGAGATGAAGTCGGGTGAGCCCATTGAGGGCATCCGGATGTCCTCCTCCGCCCTTTCCGACGAGGAAATTCTTCATCGGGTGGGGGAGACTGTAGAGGCGAAGCTGAGGGGCGGCAACTTGACCCCTATCGTGATGCGACCGTCATGGGGGTTCCTCTCGCTGGTAAGTCGTGTGCCGCTGTAGCCTCCGAGCCTCCTTAGTCTCCCCTTACCCCTTGTTCCCTCATGCACGTTTGTCATTCCTGCAGGGGATGAGGGACATGCGTTCCTCTCCGCCACCCGTTCCCGAGGACGCGAGGCGGCGGGCGATCAACCGGGCGCACGCCGATGCGCAGAAGAAATGGAAAGATGCCAAGGCGGCGAAGCGCACAAAGCAAATCCTCGCGTGCGAGGAGCTGGATAAGCACCGCCGTCAACAAAGGAAAGATGGTCTCCCGTTGGAGGAATCCCATTCGCCGTCGCTGTCGACGGAGGCCTTGAACGGGGATAACGAGGGGGGGTGGGGCGAGGTCATTTGGACCATCTCCCTAACGTAGTGGAGGTGGTGCCCAGGGCGTTGGCAAGCAGCCTGGCACTCCTAGGAGGAGGAGGAGAAGCAGACCCGGGGTCGGCGGTTGCCCACTCTAGGGCCGAGGCTGACACGCTCGAGGCGCGGGTGTTGGGCAAACACGCCGTCAGCCCAGTGGGCTCGGCGGCTGTGGTGGAACAAGTGGCGGTGGAGGCGACGTTACTGCCCCCGCAGAGGACCGAAGGGGCACCGGGGTCCATTGAGGACCGACCGGTGCCAATGGACACGGAGGCGACGCCTCTGCCGCTGCCATCGCCTTTGTGGACGAGGGCTGCCGTGGCGAAGCGGTTGCCGCCCCGCTCGAGGTAGGTGTATTTTGTGGGGTCACAGTACTTTCTATTCACTCTTTGGTCTCGTGCTGACCCTATAGGTGATTTTTCCTTAGTCGGAAGCGGCCTATGGACGAGCTTCCCTTGGGGCCCCTTAAGGCGCTCAAGGCGAGCCCTGGCTCCTCCGTCCACTGGGTGGTGGAGGCACAAGCCACCATACAACGCGGTGTGGTGTCGGCGAGGGCCGACCCGAAGGAGCCGGCTGCCCAAGGAGGGGCTGCCGAGGCGACCCCGACACCGACAGGGGAGGGAGTGCTTCCGCCCCGCAAGGGCGAGGCTCATGAGTCGGATGGGGCCGGCGTGCCCTTGGTTGCCGAGGCCCTTGGGGTCTCCGAAACTGAGACGACGGAGGCCAGGGCGCCCAAGACCGCTGAGACCGCAGTGGCCGCGGCTGGTGTTTCTGCGTCCACCGAGGCCATGATAGTGGAGGCCAGAGCCCCCGAGATCGTCGAGGCCATAATTACGGAGGCCAGAGCCCCCAAGATCGCCAAGGCCATCGTGATGGTGGTGAGGCCGTCTGTCCAGGAGGCGGAGATAAAGGCGGCGGAGGCCTCGGTGGCGCCCTTGGTTCAGGGCCCGCCGTTGTTGTGAGAGAGCGCCCAGGAGGTGGAGGTCTATCCGATCTCCTTCGACGATACTTGCCGAGTGCGGGAGGTGGTCGACGCCGAGGAGGCTGGTGCCATGGAACAGCTAGCGCCAATCTTGGACGAGGGAAGCTCGGCCCTCATGCGGGCACGACCCGAGCCTCGCGGGTGGGATCACCCGCGGGTACTGTGGCAGAGCCAGGACGACCCTGAGGGGGAGCCTCTGTTCACCCTCGAGGACACAGCCGAGGGCAGGCACTAGGGCACCTTCGAGCAATACCACCAGCTGGTGGAGCGGTCGTTACGGACGGCGCTGTCCGTGGTGGCCGACGAACTGCCCGAAGTCGCCCAGGTTCGCGTTTTCCTTTCTCGCGCGACGTTGTCTTTTTCTAGGTTTTGTTGCAATCAATGACCCCTGTTCTGCTTCCCCAGGAGCTCGAGACCCGGTCCCTTGGGAAGTCGGTCTTTCTCTAGTGGGAGAGAGGTGTCTGGGACCAGCTTCAGTGGTAGAAGGGCCTTCTTGCCGGCGCCAACGAGCTCCTATCGGTGCGGAGCGTGGAGGTAGAGGACCTCCGCCTTCGTTGTGCCGACGCGAAGGTCGAGGCGGCCATGGCCCAGACACAGATTGCCCCTCTAGCGGCATGGGTCAAGGAGTTGGAGGAGCTCACCCGCACGGTCAGCGATCCGGATGCCTTCAGGGGCCGAGCCGTTGAAGCTACGACCTCGGCCACGGCTCTTGCGGGGTAGCTGGGGGTGGAATAGAATGCGCATCGGCTGATGAAAGGTGCCTTGGATGAGGCCCTTGCTGCAGCTGAGGCCTCGCGAACCGAGGCTGTGGTTTGGAGGGGGACGGTCGAGGGTGAGTTTTAGTCCCCTTGTTTTATTTTCTTCTCCTTATGTTCGTTCCCTAACTTCCTTGTGTGATGTAGAGCTGGGGAGTGAAGCTTCTAGGGCGGCCAAGGCTTCTTGGGTCGAGGCCCAGCGCTTGAAGGAGAAGGTCAAGGCTTCCTGGGCTGAGGCCCTGCATTGGAAGGAGAAAGCTGAGGCCTATCAGGTCGAGACCCGACGCTAGGAGCTCAAGGCCAAGGGTGAGTTCCATGGGCTTCTGCTCCTAATTTAGGTTGTTTTTTCTCTCGCTTAACCTTATTTCATTTTCCGTGGTGCAGAGTCAGAGGCGGAGGTTATTCGGGCGGCCGAGGCTTCCAGCGCGGTGCAGACGGTGCTCGAGACTGAGATCAGGGAGCACAAGGCGCTGAAGCATGCCACCCTTTCCACCTGCGAGGCCTTGGAGGTTGAAGGGGTTCAATCAGGCAGCTCCCTTGGGAGCCATTTGGTTGCGCTGAGCAGCCAGATGCACGAGCGGCTCCGAGGAGCGCTACACATGGGTGTCAAGCAGGCGTTGGCCGTCATCTCCTCTCACTATGTTGGCGTTGACCTCCTAGCCATCAGTGATGGCTATGTCTTGCCTGATGATGACGAGGAGGCCGACGCGGTGGTCATGAAGCTGATGGAGGCGGCGGAAGGCCCCGACACAGCGCTGGCAACGCTTTTCGAAGAGGAGGTGGTCCCTCCCCTACCGCCTATCGACGCTGGAGGCCCTGAGGCTTGACCTAGGCCCAAGGGGCTATGTAAAAATAGAGTAGAGTTGGAATTATCTTTGTATCGCAACGCTTGTGGCCATTGAGGCCTTTCTTTTTGAAGTATTTGTGTTTCTTGGTTGTTTTTCTCGTGTTTCCGAGCCTCTGCCCTCTGTTGCTCCTGATCAAATTTTGTTTGCAAAACACCGCCTTGGGGCCTAAGCCGTCCCATGGGTGAGAGGTAGTGAGGGAGTGCCATAGCCCAGAGGCGTAGGCCGTCTCGTGACTCTACCGACCTCTTGCTTAGGAAACAGACTTCGGTCCGAGGGGTTTTTACAACCGATTCGTCAGAGCATGTTAGAGACTTGGCGTAGGAATTTTTTTGAAAAACGACTGAAGAATGGTGCGTGGGACTTAGGAGGAGTCCCCCATCTAGCCCCCAAGGGAGGCTTGGTTCTACCGAGGCAGAGCCGAGTCTCCATTGCCATGTTATTGTATTGTCGAGACCTACGATGGGCTCAGGGGGTTTCTCGAAAAACTAGACCAACTAAAGAACGCTTTTTAATTGTATTCTGAGAAACAACATATACAATGCTTGGAAATTTAGGGATAAAAGCGACGTAGCTGTTCTATGTTCTAAGCGTTGGTGAAGACTTCGCCCTTCTCGTTGGCCAGCTTGTAGGTCCTAGGCTTCATTACTTGGGCGATGATGTACGGTCCTTCCCATGGCAGGGTCAGCTTGTGGTGGCCCTTGTTGCTCTATGCTAGCCTCAACACTAGGTCGCCTACCTTCAAGTCTCGACCTCAGATGCGCCGGGCCTGATAGCGCCATAGCGTCTGCTGGTATTTAGCTGAGTGTAGTAGCGTGACATCTCGGGCTTCCTCTAGTTGATCGAGGGCATCCTCTCGGGTGGTGCGGTTGCTTTGTTCGTTATAGGCTTGTAGCCTTGGGGAACCATATTCCAAATCGGTGGGGAGGATGGCCTCGGCCCCATAGACCAGGAAGAAAGGCGTGAACCCCATGGCTCAGCTTGGGGTGTTCCTCAGGCTCCAGATGATCGATGGGAGTTTGGCGAGCCATTTCTTGCCAAACTTTTTCAACCGATTGTAAATTCTTGGCTTGAGGCCTTGTAGGATCATGCCGTTGGCATGTTCTACTTGGCCATTGGTCCTTGGGTGTCCTACGGCCAACTAGGCCACACAGATGTGGTGGTCGTCGCAAAACATCAGGAACTTTTTGTCGGTGAACTGTGTCCCGTTGTCGGTGATGATGGTGTTGGGAACCCCAAACCTGTGGATAATGTCAGTGAAGAATAGCACTGCCTGCTCAGATTTGATTCGATTGATCGGACAAGCCTCGATCCACTTGGAGAACTTGTCGATTGATACTAGTAGATGGGTGTAGCCCCCGGGGGCCTTTTGTAGAGGCCCGACCATGTCGAGCCCCCATACGGCAAACGGCCATGTGATAGGAATGGTTTGGAGGGCCAGGGCTGGGAGATGTGTTTGTCGAGCATAGTACTGACATCCTTCGTAGGAGCGTACTAGCTTGGTGGCGTCGGCGACCGCCATTGGCCAGTAAAACCCTTGGCGAAAAGCGTTTCCTACGAGCGTCCAAGGCGCCGCATGGTGCTCGCAGGCACCTACGTGCAAGTCCCAGAGTAGGGCTCGGCCTGCCTCGGCAGTGACACATCGTTGGAGGACACTGGAGGGACTTTGCCTGTACAATTCGTCATTGTAGAGGACGTATGTCTTGGCTCAGTGCGTAAGCCATCGTGCTTCGGCCCTGTCGCCAGGAAGCTCCCCCCGACGAAGCCAATCAAGGAACGAGATTCGCCAATCCGCGTCTTGATCAGCCTGCGGAGGCTCGGTGTTGACTTCCATGACCTCAGGCTCGGTCGAAGGGGTCTCGGCAGTGGAGGGGGCGTTGAGTTTTGCCACGGTTTCCATAGGTGGGCCCTCCTCTGTTACCAAGGTGTAGTTAATGGAAGGTTTGTGGAGGTCTCTGGCAAAGACGTTCAGGGGGACCGGAGCCCATGCCGAGGCCATTTTTGCTAGCTCGTCAGCGGCCTCGTTGTACTTCTGCGCGACATGGTTTAGTTTGAGACTGTCGAACTTGTCTTCTAGGCGACGTACCAACTTGCAGTAAGCCTCCATTTTGGGGTCGAGGCAATTTGACTCCTTCATCACTTGATCTATGATGAGCTGCGAGTCACCTCGGACATTGAGACGCCATGCACCAAGTTCAATGGCAACTTGTAAGCCATTGATGAGGGCCTCATACTCGGCCACATTGTTGGAGGCGGCAAAGTGGAGCCGCACCATGTAGCGCAAGTGTACTTCGAGGGGCAAGATGAAGAGCAGACCCGCGTCTACCCCGGTCTTCATCAGGGATCTATCGAAGTACATGGTCTAGCACTCCGTCTGAATTTGAGCAGGTGGTAGCTGGGTGTCTGTCCACTCTGCCATGAAATCAGCCAAGACCTGAGACTTGATCGCTTTTCGAGGCGCAAAAGTCAAGGTTTCCCCCATAAGCTCGACGGCCCACTTGGCTATCCTGCCTGAGGCCTCCCGGTTATGAACTATCTCACCCAGGGGGAAAGATGACACCACAGTCACTGGGTGAGACTCGAAGTAGTGACGCAGCTTGCGCCGGACTAGGACTACGGTGTAGACCAGCTTCTAGATGTGGGGGTAGCGTGCTTTGGTCTCGAAGAGCACCTCGCTGATGAAATAAATGGGTCATTGGGTGGGCAGAGCATGCCCCTCTTCCTGCCTCTCTACTACTATGGCAGCGCTGACCACTTGGGTCATTGTGGCAACGTAGAGTAATAGGACCTCATCCCTGGTTGGGGGTACTAGGACAGGAGGATTCGCGAGCAGCGCTTTGAGTCTGTCGAGGGCTTCTTTGGCCTCGGGGGTCCAAGAAAAACGCTTGGATTTTCTCAAGAGTCGGTATAGAGGTAGACCTTTTTCGCCGAGGCGCAAGATAAAGCGGCTTAGGGCCGCAAGGCATCCCATGAACCTCTGTACTCCCTTGAGGTCTCTGATCGGTCCCATGCTGGTTATGGCCAATACCTTCTCTAGGTTGGCTTTGATGCCGCGTTACGAGACTATGAATCCCAAGAGCATGCCTCAGGGGACCCCGAATACACATTTCTCGGGATTGAGCTTGATGCCCTTCTCTCTAAGGCATTTGAAGGTTATCCTCAAGTTGTCGATGAGATCCTTGGCCTTTCTAGTCTTGACCACGATGTCATCCACATAGGCCTCGACGGTCTGCCCAATGTGGTCGCCAAAGACCTGGGTCATGCACCGCTGGTACGTGGCTCCTGCGTTTCTGAGGCCGAAAGGCATAGTCACGTAGCAGTACATGCCGAATGGTGTGATGAAAGAAGTCGCAAGCTGGTCGGACTCTTTCATCTTGATTTGATGGTAACCAGAATACGCATCAAGGAAAGACAGGGTCTCGCACCCTATAGTGGAATCAACGATTTGACCGATTCGGGGTAATGGGAAGGGGACTTTTGGACAGGCTTTGTTCAAGCCGGCATAGTCTACACACATCCTCCATCTGCCATTTTTCTTCTTGACTAACATGGGGTTAGCCAACCACTCTGGGTGGGACACTTCCTTGATGAACCCGGCTGCCAAGAGTTTCTGCACCTCCTCACCGATGGCCCTACGCTTTTCCTTGTCAAAGCGGTGTAGGCGTTGCCTCGCCGGTTTAGAGCTGGCCCGGATGTCCAAGGTGTGCTCGGTGACCTCCCTCGATATGCCTGGCATGTCCGAGGGACTCCATGCGAATATGTCGGCATTTGCATGGAGGAAGTCGACGAGCACGACTTCCTATTTGATATTTAGGGTGGTGCTGATCCTTAGCGCCCGGTCGTCGGGGCAGGCGGGGTTGACCGAGACGAGCTTGATGGCCTCCGCGGGCTCGAACGTCCCTATGCGATGTTTGGAGTCAGGCGCCTTGCCACTGAATTGGTCAAGGTTAGCGATGAGGGTCTCGGCTTCGGCGAGGGCCTCGGCGTACTCAATGCACTCGACGTCACAGTCGTATGCGTGTTCGTATGTGGACTCAATCATGATGATGCCACTGGGGCCTGGCATCTTGAGCTTGAGGTAGATGTAATTGGGAACTACCATGAACTTGGCGTAACATGGCCACCCTAAGATGGCGTGGTAGGCTCCTCTGAATCCGACCACCTCGAAGGTAAGGACTTCCTTGCGGTAGTTGGAGGGGGTGCCAAAGCAGACGGGAAGGTCGATGCGTCCAAGGGGTCACGTGCGTTTCCCTAGCACGATGCCATAGAAGGGTGCGACGTCGTCTTGGAGCATCGATTGGTCGATCTCCAAGAGCTCCAGGGTGTTGGCGTATAGGATATTGAGGCCGCTGCTTCCGTCCATCAACACCTTGGAGAGTCGGGTATTGCCGACGATGGGGTCAACAACAAGTGGGTACCACCCGGGATTCGAAACATGGTCAGGGTGGTCATCTCGATCAAAGGTGATCGCCTCTCGAGACCAGTCGAGGTACCGGGGAGTGGCCACCTTGACCGAGAAGACCTCTCGACGTTCCCTCTTTTGCTGTCGTGCCGTAAGGCACGCTGAGGGTCCACCAAAGATCATAAAGGCGTTGCGTACCTCGGGGAACCCATCGTCCTTATCATCGTCCTGGTCGCCCTTCTGCTTGGCGTCATCATCGAGGGGCCCGAGCCTAGCGTAGTAATGCCGCAGCATGGAGCAATCCTTGAGGGCGTGCTTGACCGGGCCTTAGTGGTAAGGGTAGGGTTTCTTAAGCATGTCATCAAAAGGTCTGGGACCCCTAGGGCCTTAGGGATTCTTGCGTTCTGTGGCCACGACCAGATCGGCCCCCAGGACCTCCTGCTTCCCCAGGTGCCCCTTCTTCTTTCTCTTGGAGAGGCAGGAGGCCGAGGCCTCAGGGGCCTTGTCCCTCTGCTTACCCTTGGTGTCGCTATCGGGGAAGATGGCTCCAACAGCCTCCTCACCCGAGGCGAAGTTGGTGGTGATGTCAAGGAGCGCGGCAGCTGAGCGTGGCACATTCTAACCTAACTCTCGAACCAAGTCTCGGCAGGTGGTGCCGGAGAGGAAAGCCTGGACGATCTCCGAGTCGCCGACGTTGGGCAACTTGGTGCACTGTTTAGAGAAGCACCAGATGAAGTCTTGGAAAGACTCGTCCGGTTTCTAGCGACAGCTTTTAAGATCCCAAGAGTTCCTAGGGCGCACGTATATGCCTTGGAAGTTCCCGACGAAGATCCTAACCAAGTCGTGCTAGTCGTGGATTTATGAGGGAGGAAGGTGCTCGAGCCAGGCTCGCGCCGAGTCTGACAAGAGCAAGGGGAGGTTGCGGATGATGAGCAGGTCATTGTCCATGCCACCTAGCTGGTAGGCTAGGCGGTAATCGGCAAGCCAGAGTTCGGGGTTGGTCTCGCCACTATATTTTGCGAGATTAGCTGGTTGTCGAAACTGGACCGGGAAAAGGGCAGCGTGGATGGCCCTACTGAAGACCCGAGGGCCTGGCGGTTCAGGAGAAGGACTACGGTCCTCCTCGCTGTCATAGCGGCTACCTCGGTGTGGGTGGTAACCCCGAGCGAGCCCCTCGTTGTCGTGGCATCATCGCCTGCTGACCACCTCATGGTCTCCCTGCACCTCGCGTCAATTGCTGAGGCGGTTAAGAAGCACGAGGACCCTGTGGGCTATCGGTGCTCGGGCCGGCTCGGGATGAACCGAGGCTTCCCTATCCTGCCGAGGCGGTGCTGCGGGCAAGTTCGAGGCGCCCCCGTGCCGTCGGGAGGTGGAACTTTCGGCCTGTTGTACCGCGGCGGTCTCTAGGAGATCTTGGAGCTCGCGGTGGACCCACCGCCCCTCCATGGTAGAAGGCTCGGGCATTGCATGAACCAGCATTGCCGCAGCCGCGACGTTCTGGTTAGCGCAATTGAAGACTAGGGGTTGCTCACTCCCTTTGTCGTCATGGATGCGGTGATGCACATCGCAGGCCCTCCATCGGGCTCCTCCACCTTCGCCGCGACCTCGCTGCTCCTGTTCGAGAGAGTCTCGAAGCTACTGTAGAAGAAGTTGGTCTTGTTCGACCTTAGCCTGGAGCTCACGGAGTTGTTCTAGGTCTAGGCGTTGAGGTCGCGCAAGAGCAGGGTTCTCGTTTCGTGCGGCCGGTAGGACAATGCGCGGAGGTGTGGCGGCGCCTGTACCTGGGTGAAGCGAGGAACGGCTACCTGCCCCCTCATCCTCTTCGCCCGCCCTCGGCATCCCAAGCCCAACGTGAAAACACTCGTGAGTGGGGTCGTAGGTGCCCTCGTCGTCAAAGTCGGAGTAGCCAAAGCAGTAGTCGCTTGCAGCCAGGAAATGGCACATTGCTCCAGGGTCATGGAGTCCAGAGAAATCCATTCCGGGCCATGCCTCGTCCTCCTCCGAGGAGTCAGCGTGGGCGTCCAGGTCGAGAGCGAAGCGCTAGCGGCATCCCAAGGCATCCTCATGAGCGGTAGTGTAAGCATAAGCATAAGAGGCGGCGGCATTTCTCAACCCAAAGGGGCATGGGGATGGTGCCACCGCTAGGCTCTGCTCTGCCGGAGTTGGGTTCTTAGGGGGTGGTGGAGTGGAGCTTAATGTCTGGGCGTTGCCGCATTCCACTAGTGTTTTTCCCTTGTCCAAGCATAGGCTAGACAGGTCCCCGACCAGGGACCTTGCACCAATAGCTGGTCATAGGATATCGGCGGGGAGCTGCGTGTCACCCTGGATTCACATAGCGTCGGGGTGATCTTGCTCGCGTCGTGCCTGGCGAGCGTGGCGAGAGCGGCCGCCCGGGCACTGCCTGCGCCTGGGCTATCGGTGTGTGACTTCATCGTCGGTCGGTGGGGCTCGAGGAGTGAGGAGTACCATGTCGTACTCATGCCCTAGAGATATGAACTCTAGGCTCCCAAACCAAATCACCGTGCCGAGACGCAATGGCCGTACGGGGTCTGCCATCCGGAACTTGCTAGGATGACGAAACTGACACACAGAGCTCCCCTACCTGGCGCACCAACTATCAGTGTTTCGGACCGGGGGTCCTCAACCAACCAGTAAATGTGAACTACGTGCCCCTAATCTCGGATGGTGATGCAAAGAGACACAAGGTTTATACTGGTTTAGGCAATCGATGCCCTACATCTAGTCTGAGAGATCGATCTTGTATTCCTTGCACCAAAGTGCTCGTAGTAGAGGGTTACAAGCTAGGTGAGAGAGGGAGCTAGTCCCAGGTCTCGGCGAGGTGTCGTGTGGGCTGCTTGAGACATTGCTCTCAGGCAACTGGGGAGTGTGTGTGTTACCTAGTGTTCTTCTCTGTGAGTTCTCCTCCCCCTAAAATGGCCCAAGTCCCCTCCTTTTATAGTTGAAGGGAGGATAAGGACAGTACATGTGCTAACTACATGGCGTCGTGCCAATAGGGGCGACATATCCGAGCCCCGTGGCCTGTTCCTGTGGCAGCGTGGTCATCGGAGTGGTTCGTCCTTGGAGCACTGGGGCGGCGTGCTGGTCCCATCCGATCCTATGCGTCGTGGGAGCCCCGGGACTACCTCGGAGTGGGTGCGGCGGTGAACGTGCAAGCCGCTGTGGACTGACTATGCGTGAGACCAAGGCTCGGTCGGTGCCGAGGCTGCACCGTAGTGGGGGGTCTTGGCGGACACGAACCCCGAGATAGCCGAGACCTTGGTGCACAGTGCCAAGGCCCCAAGAGGGCGGCTGATCTGGTGCGCTGGCTTGGAGGCGATGATGACCCAGGCCAAGTTGTCCATGCAATGTTGTTTTCAAGGTGGGGATCGTGGAGCATAGTGTAGTGTGGGCGCTGATCATGGGCACAGCGTCAGAACACAGTGGCCGGTAATCCCCGTCGTGCCCTGTCCCAGCTGATATGGCGCTGATGCGACCTCAGGTCCCGTCGGCCATTCAGCGGTGTCGAGCCATCGTCCGGCTGAGATTGCGGGAGTGGTTGGCGTATTAATGGGACGTGACGTGCCGTCAGGAGGGTCGGTCGAGGCGGGGGGCGACGGGCTATGGACGAACCGACCTTGAGCGATACAGAGAATGAGGCCTCATGCGAGACGGAGATCAGACTCCTTGCCGAGACCTTCCGCGAGAGGCCTCACGCGAGACAGAGATTGCACTCCCTGCCGAGGCCTTTCGCGAGAGGCCTCGTGCGAGGCGGAGATTGCGTTAGGACGCCGAGACCTCCTGTGTGAGGCTCGAGGTAGGGCGGAGAGCCTGGTAGGCTCGGACGTGGCCGGTGAGGGGCCTACGGCTTAGCTTCTAGCTTTGCTTTTTGATGGGATTTAAGTGACCCCTTTGATATTTGCTCGGGGTACCTAGTTCTACGATACTCGACAAATATTATCGTCCGAAACTTGCAGACTCATGAACCAATGAAAATATTATGTGGCAACTTGTCAACTTGCGCACGGACTCTATTTATTTGCTTCATATTCGTTTCAACTTGCGCAGGTCGCGACAGCACTTGTTGATATTTACAGCACCGACATCAGCTCCCATTCAGTTGCAACTAAGGCTGGTCGGCTTCTGTCTGTGTCCAGATCCTGCCACGCCATGGGGCAACTAAGGCTGGTTGGCTCGTCGATTTTGTTTGTTTTAGAAATTCTCAACGCATTCGCTATTATTAAAAAAACTTAGAGAGCAACAAACGGATATGTCGAAGGGTGACAAATGGATGGGATCACTTAAGATCGACCATGGGTAATCCGAGTACATGATACATGTGTACAATACATCAATAGTTCAAATGGAAAACAAGACAATACAATGAAAGTTTTAGTACATAGCTACAGTGATCATTAATAAAAAATGGAACTAATAGACTGTCAATTCAAAAACCCTTAGTCAGAAACATATCGAGTAAGCAACTCGTCGTCTGAGTACCAATCCTCAACCACAACATTGTTGCTATGGCTAGGGTCATGTGCATTGCCCTGATCTGGCTTTCGCCTATAGTAAGCGACCTTTGCTTCATCTGCTGCCTCTGTGGCCTGAGTGAAGAAGGCATCGTCATCCTCCACCTATAAGCATGCCTCTGCTAGAGCGATGAGCTCACTTAGTCTGCTAGTGTCGTCCTCAGCCTACAAGCCTGCCTTTGCTAGAGCGATGAGCTCACTCAGTCTGCCTGTGTCGTCCTCAACCTCGTCCTCCTCATCAGACAACACAATCGGTGATTCAACGGTGCGACCAGCTCACGTTCTGTGCTCATCTAACTTTTTTTCCTCATACCTTACATGAGCCACCTCTGCAGTATGTTCCTCGCTGCATCCAATTCATTCATGTATAAAATGTAATCAGTTAGCAACGTGATTATATTACATTTAAAATTAGGCAACAAAAAAAGGCTTTCAAGCACTCACTAGCACATAATGCAACAACATGCTCGTTCAAGACCTGCATCTGTACTCTTGTCTCCTCTCTTGCCTTCTTCCTTGCCCTCTCCTCCTCTAACGTCATTCGTCTCTCCAATCTCCATTTGTCAAGCCCAACATCGATCGGGTTACAAAATACCACGCTGTCTAGCAAACTCACGCATCTTGTCTTTGTAATGTTTAACGAATAGGTTGACGTGGTTAGGTCCATATCCCCTCTTTCGTGTAATTACTTGCTTCCTCTTCAGTTCATCTAAGAACTTAACTTGACCATCATAACATTCCTACCTACATTTTCTAGTGCCCTGTTGAAAAAAAATCATATATGTCTTAGCAAAAGAAACAAAATACGATTTCATTTTACCAAAAAATAACCAACATCATCATAGTCAACCATATGGCCGTAATAATGGCCTATTTCAAGCTCCAAAGGGACTAGACCATAGTTGGATTTAACACCACATTCGCACTTGACTGGAGGTGCTTTGTAAATTAACATTTCTTTCTTCTTTTGCTTGCCTTTGATGGTTCTTTTGGCCATTGGTTCTTAGGACCATATAACCACTCCTTGAAATGACACTTTGCCATTGAAAACACCTAAATAAGGTGACATTAGTATATGAACACATATAGCTCAATATTTCAACACATACACTTTACACTTACTTCATGCTTGTTTGGACACACAAACTTCAACGTATTTTTAGGGTTTATCATAGCTCAATCTCTGTAATGACACAGAGGAGG
Organism: Miscanthus floridulus; assembly: GCF_019320115.1. Classification (NCBI taxonomy): domain Eukaryota; kingdom Viridiplantae; phylum Streptophyta; class Magnoliopsida; order Poales; family Poaceae; genus Miscanthus; species Miscanthus floridulus. Next base: position 2,429,383 of record NC_089581.1, on the reverse strand, counting down.
TTCATTGAGTCGTTTAACTGCGGCTAAGTGCTTCTCCTTAGCTGTCATTGGAGGGGGGTTAGGGGGAGGTGGAACCCACCGCTCGAAGTGCTCTCGTGGATGTCGTCCTCTCCACCAATCGTTGAAAAGGAGGTACCTAGGGTTAAACTTGTTTGTACCTTCGATCCACTGAAAGAAAAGGCACCTCTCATGGGCCTACACAATAAAATTCCAACAAAATATTAATAGCCTAGTAATACAAATGAAGAAAAAAACATACGAAAACAATTACTTATATTAAAACGACTGCATGTGTAGAAGCAACGAACCACTGTGTCCGGATGTCTCGATTAAAACACGTCGGCCGGACGACCACAGTCACAGTTAGAGACAGGGAGGTCAGGAGAGACGGGGGCATCTTTGTTAGACTCGTCGGGATACAATTCTCTATGACGGTCCCATTTTTGCCACAACTGCTCCCGAAGCATGTCTTCCATCTAATAAAACGGTTTAAATTAAACATCAATCGAAACAACGTAAATTAATGAAAAATATAATCATTTGCATTGCAACTCAAATAATATAACAAACACTTATAGCAACAAAAATATACATGATAAATATACTTCTAACTAAATTAGTTAAGGCGGGCGGGCAGGAGCGAAGGAGGGTGGGCGAGCGCGGCGGCCGAGTGCGGGCAGGCGGGCGGGCGCAGGCAGACGAGCGGGCGCGTGCGTGCGTGCGGCAGGTGGCCAGGCGGGCGGGCATGGACGAGCGACGGTAGGCGCGTGCGGCCAAGCAGACAGAGGGAGGGCGGCTCGCGGGCGATATATATACCGGGACTGACGCGCCGTGAGGGATGGCGTGACAGTGCCGCGGGCGGGCCCTGCCACGTCACCAGTCAGCAGCTCCCGTCATCGCCACGTCGTCCTGTCGCCGCGCCACCAGGCATGGCGCGGCATAGGCATTTCGCCGCGCCATGGCAATAGGCGTGGCAAAAAATGTTAGTTTTGAGAAAAAAAAACAGTGTTAGAATTAAAATTAATTTAAAAAGTATTAAAAATAAAAAAATCACCACGAGAACGGGATAACAAATCATTGTGTTTTTTTCACTCTGGCCCCCAGGAGATTTTACTATGTTACACTCGTAAAAGGTGGTGGTTAGAAAGAGAAAAAGGTACCAGTACTAGTACTAGTTTAAAAAAAAGTGGAGGACTGAGGCCTACCCAGAATTGGAACAGTGGACGACAGTAGTTGATAGCCCGGTACAGTGGTTACTGCTACCAGGACTGTATCAGGCAATCTTATAACATTATTATGTTTGATTTGTTGAAAAAATAAATTAAAATACTATTTTAACTGATTTACCCTGAGTAGAAAATACTGTGCCAACTAAAAAGACAGGACGAAAAGAAAGCGAACAGGGCCTATATCCTATGCCCTCATGAAATAGGCTCATTAATACTTTGAGAGATGGTACGCATTCACTCGAGCCCGTTCTTCACTCATCACTCTCGCTGCAGGTGCTAGCGCGACTGCTGCTTGTTGCAGTAGACAACGAGTCGGCTTTACCGGTGGGTGCCCCCTGGCCCGACACGCAGGTTCAGGCCTTTGCACGGCACGGCGCACGGCGCACGGCAGGGCAGACTGGGGCCTTGTTTAGATCACCTCCAAATTCCAAGTTTTTTTATTTTTTTTCCATCATATCAATTTTTAGTCACTTGCATGAAGCATTAAATGTAGGTAAAAAAAATAACTAATTGCATAGTTTAGTTGGAAATCACGAGATGAATTTTTTGAGCTTAGTTAGTCCACGATTGGACAATATTTACCAAATAAGACGAAAGCGCTACTATTCATCAGGTTGTAATTTTTTTGCAATCTAAATATGGCCTGGCAATGCCAGCTCGGAAACACAGACACAAGTCGGGGGCAAGGGCAAGGCACTGGCTTTGCCCCTCCAGCCTCCGCGTCCGTGCGTGCGTGTGTGTGCGACTATGTGAGCGTATTCTCGTGCCAGCTCACCTCACCTCGTGGATCCAATTTCAATTCCAATCCATCCTATAGCCTTGAGGCCGCGAGAGCTGCTGAGCGTCGTACTCGTACAGTAGCATCTTCGGTCTGGTGTGCCACACTGCCACCCCACCAGTGCCAGCCAGCGCGTCGCTCGGCCATGTGATGCCCACTGCTCGGGGCTTTCTTTGGACTTTCGCGAAATTTGAGAATATGGCTACTGTAGTATTTTCGTTTTTATTTGGCAATTAGTGTTTAATTATAGATTAATTAGGCTCAAAACGTTCGTCTCGCGATTTTCAACCAAACTGTGCAATTAATTTTTTTTTGTCTACATTTAATGCTCTATGCACGTATCGTAAGATTCGATGTAATAGCTACTGTAGCATTTTTAAGAATTTTTTTTTAACTAAACACAGCCTCGCTCTGGCAGCCTCCGCCCCGGCCGCTCAACAGTGCAACGGAGACAGACCAGACCACACGACACCAACGAGGGCCGTTGCTCTTGCCCCCGCTGCCGCGCCGTGCCATACAGGAACAGCGCGCGCGCACGAACACACTGTTTGAGCCCAGCGTGGGGGTGCTGGGAAACCTTCCACCTTACTTTGGCAGTCAGCGCCTGAGCGGCAGTGAGCTGAGCTCGCACTACGCAACCAAGCGGTATGGCACGCGCCCGTTTTTACTCCAATGGGTTTACAGGCTTTCGGCCGACGGCTGACAGCTCCAGGGCCAGGCCAGCCGGCCAAAGGTTTCCGGCGACGGCTAGTCACCCCCGTCAGGCGCTTGCAACTTTGCAAGCGTAAGTTGCAGCCCCTCCGCCACCGCCACCACACCGTCCTTTTGCTCAGACCGCATGTGTCTCTGGCCACGCCGTGACAACAATATCAAAAACTATGGGGGTGTTTAGTTCCCCCAATTTCCAGAATTTGACACTATGTAAAAAGAAGATTCCCCGTCACATCAAACTTGCGGTACATGCATGGAGTACTAAATGTTGATGAAATCAAAAACTAATTACACAGTTTTGTTGTACTTTACGAGACGAACGTTTTGAGTCTAATTAGTCAACGTTAGGACAATTATTACCAAATACAAACGAAATGCTACAGTAGCCACTGTGGCTACAGTAACTCCGACGGCGCCGATTCCGCGCTGAACTAAACGAGGGCTATATCAAAAACTGTCAGGTCATATCCCACATTATTAAACTCTATCCAGACTCTAGAGTCCGCACATGACATTCTCCCGGCCCCGGCCAAATATCTCGTGATCACTGTAACAGCAAGCACCACAGCAGCCGGCGTAGTACTCCATCCTAGGAGTACATTCCTACATCCTACTACATGCATACACTGATACACATACCATGCTCAGCAACTCGGTGCTCATCCACATCACTGCAACATCGCTCATACAAAATTGTTTCTTTTGGGAGAGAGATGTCCATGCCGATATTTACATTGGGGTGATGTGGAATACGACCAGACGAAAAAAAAAGGTGGAGGAAAAAAAAGAGAGGAGATCAAGAGCTACGAACTGTATATACATTCCCTCTACTGCCTGCCGCCACTTATTCGAGTCAAGCTAGTGTGTATACAGCGAGAAGCTGGACGTATCAAGAACGCAAGAATCGTATGAATGCACAATCTGTTAATCCTGTCTCCGTCAGAAGAAATTCACCTGCCGGATTGGTGCTAGCGAATGGTTCTCCAACAGGTTCGGCTGCAACGACAGGCTGAACGGAGAGCCAGAAAATCCTGGAAATGCGGCTTGGCTGCACACACACGACACAGTGCTTGTTATTGGATAATCCTCGTACATAATACTTTCAAAGTGTTGCAAAGGGCGAGTGCTAGATGCGCCCATGCTCACCTGTCAACCATATACGCCTGCTGCCAGGATGGTATGACCGGAACATCACCAACGGGACGATCAGATGGCACCAGAGGCCAAAAACCTGCTTACAGTTACAGAGAAGCAACACTTGTCAACTTAACCAAAAATGGCATCTAAATACTAGTGCTTAAGCTCGCTCAGTCCAACACACGGCAAATATTATGTCAATAATACTAGTTACCGCATTTGTTAGCCCCTTTCAGGGTCAGCAAACGTGATACCATGCTTGAAATTTTGCTGTGGCAAGGAAGAGCAAAAACAATTCCAAAAAGAAACAACAAATTAGCACAGGGAACATACCGGACTTCACAGGGGTATTCTCAAATCCTGAGAAGAGTAGAAGTTCCTGCACGTCAAAGTAGCAAATATCAAAATGACACCCATTGCATTATAAAATGTAACCATTTACACAAACACTAATAACATCTCACCTCTTCTGTACGTCGCGGAACATGGTTAGCAAGGTCTGCAAAACAAAAGAGTAGTAGCAATGTAAAACAGCACGCAACAGGTGGCAAGATGACAAGATCAACTATGACTATTTCTTGAACCTCACAAGGCTACTCTGACCAATATCAAACAATGGATTAAAACCATGGATGAAGTTTACAGGGTTAAAACATTCATGCACCTGTTCCAGGAAAGCTTGGCTTTAGACTGAGAGTTAAATCAAGGAAACATTCATCAGGTTCAGTGCTGAAATCCCACAGGTTCAGTTCCAATCTTGGATGCGCTTCTGTTAAAGTTGTAGAAAGACCTCAGTCCAAATATGTACAAAAAGTTAAAGATATGTCATGAACATAGTTTACATAAAAGACTCACTAGGTTCTTCTGTTTTTGCATGGGAAGCATCATGGACAGGTCTTGGTACCCAGTTGCACACCTAGAAAACTCACTAGAGTCAGGCACACTCATGGAACAAAAAGGTACCCCAAATTACAACTCAACGAGTAAATCAGTACATTAAAGAAGGGATGTTGTAATGCTTGCTCAGCAGTTGGCCTCCTTCGTGGATCCCAGGAACAAAGTTGCTTTCAAAACGAAGCAAAATGGTACCCATGTTAATATTGAGAATTGCCAATGGACAAATAAAGTAAAGCAATAAAACATAGATGCAGCATAAAAGGTGTGGAATTAGTACTTGGATAAACCCAGAACTTTGTTTCATTTCCAAACAGCATAGCAGTCTATAGATGTACCTGGATCAAGTCAATTGCTTCCAAAGAAGCATTAGGAATGAGCTCCCATAAGATTCTTGGAGGAATCTGCCAGAAAGGAAAAACAATCAAGCCAAGGGACTGGAAACATTTAATCCAATGACTCCAGATGGAACTCAATTTCACCTGAAAAAACTTAAAGCTACATGAACGAGGCAGGCTCATTCCCTCTGGCCAGATAGTGCAATCTGGGGTCCCAAGCACAGTGCATATTTTGTAAAGCTGATCTGTCTCACTGTTAAAAAACAAAAGAAGCAATGTAAAATCACACAATATCAATGGTAAAAATATTGCAAATGTTGTTTAAATGTTTCAGTGCACGCTTTACTAACTTATAAGCTCTAATACTTCAACGGCATCAATCATATAAGGTTGCTTGTATACATGTATGAAGTAAGGCATCAGCCAAACACAGTTGCAGATGTGAGGCCTTTATATTAAAGTTTAAAATAGTAGGCATAGCATAGCAGACAGTGTAGAGTGAGGTTCCAGGCTAGTGGTGAGCTATATATACCCATTAAGACAACACGCAAATATACTTGTGCCTTAGAAGTTTTAGTTCAGCAGACCAAAAGTTGATTACTGAAAATAAAACATTATCACCTATCACCTATAGTGCAAAAACTAAAGTTCACATCAGCATAACAAAACAGGTAGCATACATGTGCTAAACAGGTATCATACATGCGCTAAGGCCCTGTTAGAATTAATACATGGTAACTGCTGAAGCAATATAGTGATCGTCCACAAAATTCATCATTGCAATATTACCTTTCACCAGGAAAAAGAGGGGACAGTGTAAAAAGCTCAGCCAAAATAGCACCAACCGCCCACATGTCTGCAAAAGCGCACAGCTATTAATGGTGATATCACAAGCTAAAAGCCACAAAGAGAAGTTATGCATTTCAAGAAAAGAAGAACATGATATTGTTTGCTCGTTGTTGAGATGGAACTATGTGGTGTACTAATGTTTGGATATAATCGTAGTATGAGAAACTATAAAGCATGACAAACTAATGGCTTGCAGAGTACAGCAAATCTTTTTCTAGCGACCTTTTGCAGCATAAGAAGAATCATTTCCATGCATTATGTGTAGTGGTATTGGAAATAGAGTAGGCTATACATAACAAGAAAGTAAAAGGTTAATAGCACACCAAAAGGCAGGACAAGGGCACCAGGATTACCAATAGCAGGTGTATAAGCTGAAGATTGCAGTAGAACCTCTGGAGCCCGATACCTAAAGAATATAGATGATCTTGAGGCTTTAGTTGCATAGTATATTGTTATATATATAAACAAATTTCAAATTTCATACACGAACTCACCATCTGGTGGAAACATAATCAGTGTAAGGAGGATTGGAAGATACTTCTCTAGCCAACCCAAAGTCAGCAATTTTAACAATACCATTTGTCACCAACAAATTCTCTAAGCAAATAGATGGGGCAAAACTAATTATTTTAACAGGAACAAAGACAAGATAATTCCAATGTAATATCAAGAAGCCACATTACCAGGTTTCAAATCACGGTGGAAATACCCATTATTATGCATATATGCAAGACCTTGCAGTATTTGGACCATAAAGTTCCGTATATCCCCTTCAGGGAAAGGAACTTGCCTTTCCCTCATGACATCATATAAATTACACTCCTGAAAAGAAAAATCAGCTGACATTTCAGCAAGAGACAAACTACATAAAGAACATTTAGGTGCAAGTAAGAAAGCAGCTTAGGAAAACCCAATGCTTCACCTGAAAGAAGTATACACCTCTTACTAAGTGAGCATAATACATCACAAATATAAGGAAATAGTAGTGGTTCACTCATTTAATGAAGAAACATAGGTGAACCGATTTTGTGGCTAATACAACCCCAAAATACAATGACAATTTAGTACGTTTAGTGTTAGTGTCGTTCTCATGTTAACAATAAAAAAAAATGACATCTCAGTAATGTGTGCCTTTGAGGGAATAGCATGGTAAATTAGTTTTTTTTTTCTCTTCCTTTTATTTATAACAAAAATATGGTAAAAAAACATGCCAGAAATAGCAACAAACCATGTGTTCAAAGATGAAGAACAGCTCATGATTTTCCATCGTCACCTCCTTCAGCTTCACAATGTTAGGGTGAATTAGTTTCTGAAGAGCCTGCAGAAGGATAGTTCTTTTTTAAGAAAACAAAGTTGCAAGACAGTATCTTCTGAATACGTATGTGATTCATCCAGTTTGACAAAACGGAATGTACCTTCACTTCTCGAAGACTAACGCATTCTTCCCATTGGAAAAACTTTCTCTTCATTTTTTTAACGGCAACCTGGATGGAGCAAAGAGAACAAGTTAGTTGGTGTAAATACTGCAGGTGCCAGCTAACGTTCATAATAACAGCTCTTTCAGTGAAATAGACAAAAGGGTATAATATGCTGTTGCTGAAATTGAACCGGTAAAATCGTGCGTACACAAATCGGGTACATAAATTCTTGGAAGAACAATGCTAGAAGATTTCGATTTGATACTTTGAATATGACAGCAAAATGTTTCAATAGGTGAGCCATTGCACTTACAATTTTATTAGTTTCTACATTATAAGCCATAAAAACATTCCCACAGGTTCCATCACCTATCTCCCGTAACAATTTGTACCTGCAAGAAATAGGAAGGCAAGTTCAAATTAACCTTCCAGACCATCTAAAGTAAAATGTGAAAAGAGAATTTAGTACTTACCTTTCCATGATTATTAACGTAACCAAAGAGTGTTTGCCAAGAATCACTGAGAACAAATAGAACTCCGCAGCAAAGATCCCTCGCCGCCTTCAAAACTCATCACAGCCACCTCAAAACTAGGTCCACCTATATACGGTTGCATCAGAAGAAGGAAGTTCCACTCGAGGGTATAGCAGCATGAATGATTAAGCATCATTATGTGCACAACCGTCATGCTTTATTGCAGCTTGAGCAAGCTTCAGCGGCAGATCGTCATCGCTGATACATGTTGGCTGACACCATCATTGGCCAGAAAAAAGAGCAGATAGGTTTCAGACCAAAGCATTTTTATCCTAACGTGCATGGAAAAATCTGCAATGGAAGAGTAAAGGAATTCTTTGATTCAATACTTGGTACTTGAACATAATATTACCCTCCACAAAGGAACCAAGTAAACAAACCATGGGGACACAAAAACTAAGCAAACAAACCATAAGGAAGATATGCATCGGTTTCTCATTTCGTGCACTGGAAAGTAGTTGTACCGTGCAAAACAAAGCCTAACAGCCTATAAAGGACCTATGGAAACAGGTCACTTTCCACATTCGATTCAGTTGCAAGTATACTCGACAGAAACGGCAATCAACTTGGTATATTTTGGCCTTATTAACCGTATACCCTGAGTGAGTTCAATTGCATGGTAAAACAACATTTAAACAGGTCCGGTTAAGATCCAAATCGATCAAGAGGGGGAGAAAGGATAGAAGCACGTGCAATTTACCCGATATGCATCGTCTCCGTGTCTACATGCGGCAAGGTACCAAGCACGTGAACAATGCAAAAGGTGATCGAACAGTAACAGCTATCAAACAAAGTAAAGAAAAAAAGTGGTGACTCATGCGTACAAGAGTACAAACGAACCTAACGCCCTCACAGACCGGCCGGTAGTGCGGCTACACGGCGCGGAGATCTTCTTCTTCCCCTCTAGAAGATTCGAATTCGAATCCGCGACGAACCGACGCCGCGATTCGCGAACAGATAAGAACACCACACCCGTCCGTCGCACGACGTAATTGGTTGAGATAATTGATCGAAAAAAAATTGGTTGAGATGATAAAATGTCTAGAGAGCACGTGGGGGGAAATCGTCGTGGGGAATGCGGGTCCTGAATCGATTGCTTGAGACAGGGGCTACCTAACGGGGAATGGCGGGGCGATTGAACCCCCGAGGAAAGAAAAAGGGAGGGCAATCGAACCCGCAATTGGCACTCCGACTTGCACCGAGCAGAGCAAATTCACAACGAAATTGCCAGGATTGCAGGACTAGGAGCAATCCAACGACACGAACCGAGGGAGGCAGGGCAGGGTATCCTTACCAGGGAAGGAGGAACCCGATCCCGTCGCGGAGGGGTCTCCGCTGCCCGGCGGCGAGGTGGAGGGGGGAGCCAGTCGGCGAGGTAGGGGATCGCAGGGCGATATTTTGGACGGGGCGACGCCGCGAGAAATTGGGGGAGGGCAAAAGGAGGGAGACGAGACGAGACGAGAAGATACGGGCGGCGAGGCGCAGGTGGGGACGGGCGCGGGCCGAGATTACCGCGCTGCCCCCGGGGGCCGGGAGGGTTGTGGCTGGCGAGGGCGCGTGTGGATAAGCGCGGGGAGGGCAGTCTCGTCATTTCGGCCGGGGCTGCGAGCGCGGGGCAGGGGGCGTAACGGCGTCGGGCTCCCGCGCTGCTGCCGCTAGGTACAACCACCGTGGTACGCGTGGGCTTGCTGGTTGCTGCTGAGGGGAAACAGTAGCAGGTTTGAAAACCTGACCCGGTACGCCTCCCGCTGGATTCTTCGCCTTCACACCACACCACCGCTGCTGGTTTGCGTGAGCGTCCGGGCGTGTTTGTTTGGCGACCTGGTAGTCTGGCAAGAACGCATAAACCAGGCACATCCTCTGCATGACTGCATTACTGCATAGATAGAGGATTCCGAGGTTCTAAAAATCTATGAGTTAAAATTTCTATAAAATCTAGCGGTTTGGATGGAAATCTAGAATTGTGCGATTTTTTCTATAAGGATTCTCAAAATCCAGAGTATCCAAATGAGGCGTTACACATGGTCAAGATTCGAGAAGCAAATTTCTACCCGTTATGGCATGTAATAATCTTTTATTTAGATTATTTATAAACTGCGCTTTTTAAATAGCATATACAAGGTAACTAGGATATATCCAAATCCCTTCCCGTTTTGCTACACAAATCAAAGTTGGGTTGTTTGAAAGTCGAATGAAATGTTTGGAGAAAGGATCAGGTAGTCAGGGAGCAGGGACACGTTTGGGTGGTAGAAACTCCGTAGCAATTTTATTATGTATTTGTATATTTATATTATACTCTGATTTAAAAAAAAATCATAGAGAAATCCCAAGGTATTTAGAGTTCTACTTGTGATCAAGTAGTCAGGGACGAAACGTTTGGGTGGTACAAACTCTCTGGCAATTTTATTTTTTTCAAACATCACACATATGTTCGATTAGTTGAAATTTGACTTATGCTGATTTGTTATGAGAGAAAAACATTATTTATTCGCTGAAAAATACTGCTGCTAAAGTAGTGTTGTAGAACAGGGCGAAAAAACACTTACATGGAAATCCCAAGGTATACCAAACACTCTGAGTTCTACATGAAAGTGATTCTTTGGTCCCGTTCGGCTTATCCCATATCCGGCTTGTTCGGCTTCTTTTTTCAGTCGAAACAGTGTTTTTCTCTCACAACATTTCAGCTAGAACAGTGTTTTCAGTTAATTTCAGTCAAGATTCAGCAAGCCGAACGGAGCCTTTGTGGAAAATTGTCTACTATACAAGAAATTATTTAGTACCTGAAATTGGTTTCTTTATTATATGTTTTTTAACAGAGAAAGGGAATCAACTATCGAGGAGGCCCAAAATTGTCTTATGGGAAGGAAGAAACTTTGGCCATGTTCATTTGGTTGAAAAATCATGACTAAAAGTACTATTTGTTAATTTATTGTGAAAGAAAAATACGATTCGTTCGCTGAAATAGTACGGCTCATGAGACAAACGAACATGGCCTTTGTATTCACTTTAGGATTCAGGTAAGTCATTGCTTTGATCTTTCCCTCGAGCTTTTAGGGCTCCTATATATCATATATAGCATCCCTTTATAGGAAAGACACGTCTAGTGGCTATTGAGATCGACACATGGATAACTTTATTTCAGTTACACGATTTTCACATTTCCAAATGTGACAAATCGAAAATCTATGAAATTGAACCCTTTCTCTCACTCTTCCTTCTTCAGCAAGACACGGAGAGAAAAGGCGTGGCGATTCCGTGCAAGTCAGGATCAAGAAATAAATATAAATAAACGCCGCGATGAAGTAATATGCTGCCGCGTATTCTATTCTATATTCTTCTAGAAGAAAGGCCTTCGAAATCTCTATATATATCAAAGCAGGTTAGTTTAACTGACGCTCAGGCCATCCACATCACCCGAATTATTTCCAGCAGTCCAATCCTCCATCGTGTGGCCCAGATTACTTGTAGCAGCTTTCGTTTGAATCAACTTCTTGCAGATCCCGTCGCTTTGCGTTGATTTTGCCGGCCGTTGCTACGTATGGTCCGAATCCGGTCGACCAAATATAAACAACAGCTTCTACTTCTCCTTCTGGATTTTTCCGAAAATATCTCGCCTCCTCTTCCTCTTTCGAGCTCGATGCCTCTCCTCCCGGTCGCGGAACGCCACCTCTACTGCCTCCGCCCTCGGCTTCTCTTCCTTCCTCTCTCCCTCTCCCCCTCTCTCTCCCGATGTGGCATCGTGCGGCTAGGGCCCAGTGCCGTCACTTCATCGCGTGAGGCGCGGGCGGCGCCACTCCGCCCCCGGGTCGGCCCCGGCAGTGGTCGTCCCCAACCACGGCGCGGCGCGTGCGTGCCCCGCCGTTGGCCGCCGGCCCGGGTGCCCCACGACGCGGCCTCCTCCCACCGCTCTGCGTCTGCTCCTCTACTCCATGAGACCCTAGGTGCCTGTGCTCGACGACCCCGGCTACACATCGCGTCTTCCTCTCCGGTGGTGGCACCGATGGCTCAGCTCGGCAGCAGATCTAGCGGTGCCTCACCCCTCCACCTGGGGTTTCGCGGTGGCGGCTGGTCACCCCATCCTCGCCTCTCTCCTGCTCCACAGAAGCCCAGCCACCAGGTATGGATGGCTATGGGCACTTCCCCTACTCTATTTGTGCTTCATCTACGGTGTTTGTTTTCCTAGATTTAAAGATTGATTTCATTCGGATTTGTTACCAGAGGTGGATGAGGGATTACAACCAAGTGTTTAGTTTGCTTTCTTTCTTAGCTTCGTTTAGCGGTACATGGATTCCTATTGTGCAGGAATGCCAGTAACGTGGATGCCATGCTATTCTGCTTGTTCAAAGGTTGCATACCACTTCTTATCGGTTGTCATAGGTTTGTGTTGCCTCACAGCTCTAGATAGTCACTGAATTTTTGAATTTGCAATGGTTTGCAAATTTGTGCCCCTCCATCTAGAGGACATGTAAGATGTAGTCCGGAAATTGCTTATAGAATTTTTGTAGCCATAAATTACTCGATGAAGTTCCTATAATGATGTCTTAAAAATCTTAATGTATTAATTTGTATTTGGCTATTTTTAAATCAAAATGATCGCGGGTTCATAGCAAAACACAAATTGAATTGTTTGCTATGAACCCGCAATCATTTTAATCTGAAAATAGCCAAACACAAATTAATACATTATTTCGGTGATTTCGCTTTAGCTTCCCATATACCATCTATAATTTATATATGCAGTTATTTTATGCTGATGATCCTTTTTGCCTACAACAAGAGATTGAGTAGGAATGTTCTGTGAACCAAATTTGTTCCATACATCAATATTATGTTTTATTATCGGCTTAGTTTTACTTTGTCTGGTGCGGGCCTGCTGCAAGCGGTAGAGTCTCTTTTTGGCTAATTTCTTGGAGATGCTCTATCAGATACTACCACCTTGGTCCATAAAAGGATGTAATTCTAGCTTCATCGCTAGTTAAACTTTGTAACATAGAATAGGTATAGCATGAAAATATATCTCACCATAAATTCAATGATACATCTTTGGTATCATAAGTATTAATATTTTATTAAAACAATAGTCAAACTCAAGATGATTTAGCTTTCAGAATTGTATTGTATTATTTTCAGGACGGATCGAGAGAAGCACAACATAAACAAAAGCTGAAGCATGTGTTGCAGTATGATGTAGAGTATTGGTTTTCAAGCAAGGTGCGTTATCTTATTTCATTCATTTGAATTTGATGAATGAGACGACTTTAACTAGGTGATTTGCCGGCGCACGCGAGGGCGCGCGTGATAAACTAGTTACTACTACTACGGGAGTGTTGCACATAACATCGAAAGATTTTTTTTGAATAATCATAGCATCGATTGAATTAGACAAGAGCAAATTCATTCAAAATTATTTGGGTGGTGTAGTTCATAATCACGTCGTGTTACAAACTAAGGTCTCCAGTTCTTTGATGGGTTAAGACATGATGATGATTTTTTACCTTGTTCGTTTTTATCCTTTTTCTCATGCTCCCTCAAATTTTTTCTTTCATCACTTTTCACTAGAAAAGTCTGGTTTACCTCCTCGAATCATTGTCACAACAACAACAACATAGTCTTTCAGTCCAAGCAAATTAGGGTAGGCTAGAGTTAAAACCCTCCAAGAGCCCTAAGTCACGGTTCAGGCACTTCAATAGCTACTTTCCAAGTACTCATATTCAAACATAGATATCTAGATATATCCCAAGCTTTTAAATCTCTTTTTATTGCCTCCCCCATATCAATTTCGGTCTTCCTCTATCTCTCCTAATATTATTAGCTTGGCTTAGGACTCCATAATATAGTGGTGCCTTTGGAGGTCTTCTTTGGACATGGTCAAACCACCTCAACCAATGTTGGATAAGCTTTTCTTCAATTAGTGCTACCCCTAGGCGATCACGTATCATCGTTCTGAACTCGGTCCATTCTTGTGTGATGACAAATCCATCGCAACATACGTATTTCTGCAACACTCAGTTGTTGAACATGTCGAATCTTTGAAGGCCAATATTCTGCTCCATACAACATAGCTAGTCTAATCGCCGTTCTATAAAACTTGGCTTTTACTTTTTGTGCTACCCTCTTGTCATAGAGAATGCTAGAAGCTTAGCGCCACTTGATTGTGGGGGGTACGACCCCGGATATCCACGACAGGCCACATGGGCTATGCCTCCAAGGGCGGCCCAGCCCATGAGAAGGAGCCTTGCGGGGCACGATTCTGCTCGGCGACTCCCGCAAGGCATGGGGAGGATATCCTGAAGATGTTACGAGATCTGTTGGGATACGTACGATCTCATGTTTCTTGTAATCTGTTATTACTTTTCGGTTATCTCTTAGATCTAACCGACTTGTAATCTTGCCCCCTGGACTATATAAGGCGGGCAGGGACCCCCTACAAAATCATGGAAAATCATACGATAGCTAATACAAACCAACAGACCACAGGAGTAAGATATTACGTCATACTGACGGCCTGAACCTGTATAACTCGTGTGTCTCTGTTGCCTTCTTGTTCTTGATTACACGCTCCTCTACCGATCAATCTACCATCGTGGGATACCCCTCGGTGAACTGCCGACGATATTCTATCGACAGTTGGCGCGCCAGGTAGGGGTGCGCGTGTTGTTTCCTTATCGAACAAGATGCATTTTTTCGCAGGCTCTTCGTCCCTCCCGCAGCCCGGCCAGATCTTCACGGTTGGATCCATCACGTGGGTCATCAACGCCGACGGAGTTGGAGAGCTTCTTGAGCCAGTGCAGATCTGTTCTACGCCGACCACCCTCGCACCTACGACTGCAGATCCAATCTCGGAACCACTTCCGGGGTCGACTTCATCAGCTACTCGCCGCTCGCTTTCTCGCTACCAGAGGAGGCATGTCAACAATGATGATCTGATCGAGTCTATCGATTGGGTCGGCCTGAAACTCACTGATTGCCTCTCCATTGCTGAGTCGGCTCTGGACACCCTTGTTCAGCACCGACCACCTTCCGATCCCGATCTGTCGGTGTTCAGTGCTCGGCAAACCTCGGGGCTCGCCGCCCTACCCTTTGGGCTTACCAACGCCGCCGCTACATATCAGGACGCCCTGAGGGGCAAATTCACCGACCAAGTCATCGACCAGCTCCCACCAACCTTCAACATGTTGCACGCCAGCCGGGGTCCCGAAACATCCCTCCAAACTATCCTAGAGGAAAATCCAGACTCCGAGTCTCAAGGCTCCACGAAACCCCTCACCAAGACCTTCACCGAGCAACCCCCTCTCCTGCCTTTCCGGGGTGGCGCAATCTTCAACGTCAGCATCGATAGCCCCCTCGGAACGACGAAACAGATGAGGAACGTGCCGCCCGTGAAAATAGGAACGTCAACCGTGCATAACGCCGTGATAATGAACGCACCATTGCGATGGCCATGGTCGCTCGAGATAACCAGTTCGACTCGCAAGGAAGGCCCCTCCATCGCAACCTCAACGAAGAATTCCTTCGCGTTGACGGCCACGACGTCTTCAAAACTACGAGCGCCAAGCTGGCGATGGCCGCCAACGAACTTGCACACCTCTCACAGACGCCCGAGCTCACCAAGGTCGCCGCCATGCTTAAAGCGGCACACTGTCAAGTTAATGAGATCCGAGAGGTTCAGAGACCTTCATGCTCCACAAGCGCGATTCGCCGATTAGCTGATCCTAGATCTAATCACCGCCCTAGTCAAAGTCGTTTCACTGACCAGTCACTACCTCCCCAGGGGGGAGTTGGAGGCCACCACGCCGAGCATCATCGCCAGCACGACCAAGAGGTCGAATAGGACGCCCGAGTGCACCTCAGTAACCTTCGGGGTGCATGACGGCGTATCGATCAATGTCGCTTCGGGCGCCATGAAGATGAAGTACGACGCCGCCAAGAGTACGAGCAAGAGTACGGTAATCCGGACTCAACTCTGGAGCCGATCGTCGCCGGCAATACTGCTGATATCAGCCCCGACAACCCAAAAGGGCCCCCAGCGTTCACCAGGGCGCTTCGAATGCTCCAGTGGCCCCGTGGTTTCAAAATCACCGGAGTCGAGCCCTATGAAGGAAGGATGAACCTAACTCAGTGGCTGCAGGCTTACGCCACCGCCGTCCGCGCCGCCGGAGGAGACACCAACGTCATGCGAATTATCTCCCCGTCATGCTCACACCAACCGCCATGAGCTGGTTCACAAGCCTTGCCCTAGACTCCATCGGATCTTGGGAAGATCTGAAGAAAGTCTTCACCGACAACTACATGGTCACATGCAGGCGGCCGAGCACCAAGCACGATCTCAACCGCATCACCCAAAAGCCATCCAAACTACTCCGCAGCTACATCAGACGCTTCTCCGATGAGGAATTCTATTCCCAACATCACGAAAGCCGAAGTCATCACCGCCTTCGTCCAAGTACTTCATCACCGTGAACTCCGTTCTAAGTTCAACAGAAAGCCACCTACCGGCATTGGTGAGATGATCACAACCGCCAACCAGTACGCCGACACCGAGGAAGCATAGGTGCATTTTAATGAAGATACGGGCACTAATCGCCTGCCTTGCCGCCACGATGACCGCAACGATGACCGACAGCACAACGATCACCGCTACGACGACCATAGTTTCCATCGCGACAGCGGACGAGATCGACCAGACAGATTCAAACCTGGTTAGAATCGCCGCCGCCGACCAGATCACTTTGTTACCAACGTCAATGAGCCGTGCGCAAAGCATAACTACGATGAGCAGTACAAGAAGATCATCGACAGACCGTGCCCCCTGCACAAGAACGTCAAACACAAGATGAAAGACTGCCTTGGTTTGGCTAAGGAGTTCCAGGAGAAAAAGTACAATGACGACAATGGTGGGAACGGAGGACGCCGACCACCTGGGGATAATAATAATGCCTTCTAGGACCATGACAAGGTGGTTGCCACCATCTTCGGGGGTTTCGCCTCCAACGAGAGCAGAAGGGAACAGAAGCTCATCGCCCGATGAGTGGTCATCATCGCTTCAGAGGAAAGTACCGCCAACCCTAGCTATCGCCCATGGTTCGAAGTCCCCATCACCTTCAGTAGGGCCGACCAGTGGACAGACATACCCTACACAGGGCATTTTCCCCTTGTCCTTAACATGACTGTCCAGAAGGTGCTCTTTAGAAAAGTCCTTGTCGACGGTGGGAGCGCTTTGAATCTACTCTTCGCCGGGGCCCTAAGGGAGCTCGGCCTTGAGACAACAGATCTCACGCCCTTAGACTCCTCCTTCTGGGGTGTGGTACCTGGCAGGGCATCCAGACCGTTTGGGGAAATTACCCTACCAGTATAGTTCGGCACGGCAACCAACTACTGAGTGGAGCATATCAACTTCTATGTCGCCGACTTCGACACCACCTACCATGCCATACTGGGGCGTCTGGCTCTAGCCAAGTTCATGGCCGTTCCGCACTACGTGTATTTAGTGCTAAAGATGCCTTCGCCCGTAGGAGTCCTGTCTCTGCGGGCCAACCTCTCCGTCGCCTATGCCTGTGAGACAGAAAGTCTCGCCCTCGTCGAAGCCACCGACCTCTCTATCCAGATGGCTAGCGTGGTTGCTGAAGCCAAGATGGCATCTGCTGATGACATGGAGATCCCAGAGCCTCCTCGTGCCTCCGCCAAGTCCAAGGAAGTCAAGGAGATCGGCCTCAGCCTTGTCGACCCTTCCAAGATGGTGAAAATTGGAGCTCACCTTGACCCCAAATAGGAAAGCGCGCTCGTCTCCTTCCTACGTGCCAACGCCGATGTGTTTGCTTGGAAACCTACAGACATGCCGGGGGTACCGCGGGAGAAGATCGATCACTCCTTAAATGTCTCGCGGACTGCTAAACCGATCAAGCAAAAACTTCGTCGATTCGCGCCGAACAAAAAGGAGGCCATTAGGGTAGAAATAAAACGGCTCTTAGCTGCTGGATTTATAAAAGAAGTGTATCATCCAGATTGGTTAGCTAATCCTATTCTTGTTAAGAAAAAGAATAAAGAATGGAGAATGTGTGTTGATTATACTGATCTTAACAAATACTGCCCTAAAGACCCCTTCGGCCTGCCTTGGATAGACGAGGTTGTAGACTCCACCGCTGGCTACGAGTTGCTCTCCTTTCTTGACTGTTACTTCGGCTACCATCAGATCTCCCTCAAGAAAGAAGACCAGGTCAAGACGTCATTCATCACGCCTTTCGGTGCATACTACTACACCACTATGTCCTTCGGACTAAAGAACGCTGGAGTGACCTACCAAAGGGCTATCCAGACATGCCTTGACCAATAGATCGGCCACAACGTCGAAGCCTACATCGACGATGTGGTCGTTAAGACTAAAACCGCCGACAATCTTATCACCGACCTTGAAGAAACTTTCTCCAACCTGAGCAAATACTGATGGAAGCTAAACCCTTCAAAGTACATCTTTGTAGTTCCATCCGGTATCCTGCTGGGCTACATCATTAGTGCTCGGGGCATCGAACCAAACCCTAACAAGGTCTCTGCCATCACCAACATGAAATGGCCGACATGCGTCAAGTATATTCAGAAGCTTACAGGCTGCATGGCTGCGTTAAGCCATTTTATCTCGCGTCTCGATGAAAAAGGGCTACCTTTCTTCAAGCTCCTCAAGGCCTCCGAGCTTTTTTCTTGGTCAGAGGAGGCAGACACAGCTTTCGAGCAGCTCAAGTTGTTTTTAATAAAACCTCCAATCATGACAGCGCCATGACTAGATGAAACTCTGCTGGTTTACATCGCCGCCACTTCTCGCATTGTCAATACGGCTATCGTCGTCGAACGTGAGGAAACTGGACACACCTACAAGGTGCAACGTCCGGTCTATTTCATCAGCGAGGTACTTAATGAGCCCAAAACACGTTATTCTCAGGTGCAAAAGCCGTTATATGCAATTTTGATTACCTCACGTAAGCTCCGACATTACTTCGAATACTACAAGATCATCGTGGTCACAGAGTTCCCTCTGGGAGATATTCTCCGCAATAAAGAGGCCAATGGTCATATCATCAAGTGAGTTGTTGAGCTTGGCACTTACTCCATTGACTTCAGAAGTAGACCGACCGTTAAGTCACAGGTGCTTGCTGATTTCATCGCTGAGTGGACCGAGATCCAAGAACCCATTGCTGCCACTTACCCCGAGCACTAGGTGATGTACTTCGACGGTGCCCTTAACATCAATGGTGCTGGTGCGGGCATTCTGTTCATCACGCCGACAAAGGATAAACTCCGATATGTTCTTCGCATACATTTTCTGGCCTCCAACAATGCCACGGAATACGAAGCATGTCTCCATGGTCTCCGTGTAGCCATCGAGCTCGACGTCAAACGCCTCATGATATATGGGGATTCCGCGCTGGTTATCGACCAGCACAATAAGGATTGGTCCTATTCCAGTGAAAAAATGGATGCATACTGCGCCGAAATCAGGAAGCTTGAAGGGAAATTCTACGGTATCGAGTACCACCACGTAGTATGGGATCAAAACCAACCAGCCGACCAGCTATCAAAGATAGGATCTTCTCGCACCGTGGTTCCACCGAGGGTTTTCGTTCAAGACCTCCTGGCACCATCTATTAAAGAAGATAAGGAAATTGTAGAAGTACCCCCTGCCGAGCAGTTAGTACTCGCGGTACCTTCGCCGATCGCCGATTAGAGGGAATAGTTCATCAAATACCTCTCCAGCGACGAAGTACCCGCCGACAAAATCGAATCCGAATGACTAATTCGCTAAAGTAAGCATTACGTGCTGGTAGACGGTAGCCTGATGAGGAAAAGTGCCAAGGAAGGGATACTGCAGAAGTGCATCGTCCAAGACGATGGTGTGAAGCTACTTTCCAAAATTCACTCTGGTTCCTGTGGCAATCATGCGACTTCGAGAACACTGGTCGGCAAAGCTTTCCGGGCAAATTTTTACTGGCCCACGGCCATCTCCGATGCAGAAGATCTCATTCGACGATGTGAGGGTTGTCAGTTTTTGCAAAGCAAATACATGTACCGGCACAAGAACTGCATACCATTCTAGCTTCCTGGCCATTCGCATGCTGGGGACTGGATATGATTAGGCCTTTTAAACCAGCGCCAGGAGGTTTCCAGTATGTGTACGTCGCCATTGATAAGTTCTCCAAGTGGATTGAGTACAAACCACTCATCTCAGCTACTACAAAGAAAGCAGTCGAGCTCTTTGAAGACATCATACACAGATTCGGTCTCCCGAACAGCATCATCACCGACCTCGGGACGACTTTTACCGGCCATCATTTTTGGGACTTCTGCGAAGACCGGTGCATCTCTGTTAAATACTTTTCCGTTGCTCATCCTAGAGCTAATGGCCAGGTCGAGCGGGCTAATGGTATGATCCTCGACGCCCTCAAAAAAAGGCTCTATCAGAAAGAAGAAAAGCATCCAGGCAGATAGCTTAAAGAACTACCAGCTGTGGTCTGGGGACTACGCACTCAAGCTAGTCACAGTACCGGTGTATCTCCATATTTTATGGTCTATGGCTCAGAGGCCATACTCCCAGCGGATATTGCTTTTCGAGCACCTAGAGTAGAAAATTATGATGAAGAGCAAGCCTCAGCTGTTCGGACAGAAGACATTGATTGGGCTGAGGAAGAACGTCTGATTACTTGCGTTCGCACAGCCAAGTACCTCGAAGGTCTACGAAGGTATTACAACCGCAATGTCAAAGGTCGCTCGTTCACGATCGGCGACCTCGTCTTACGTCAGAAACAAACAACCGAAGGGCTTCACAAGCTGTCTTCCCCCTGGGAGGGCCCTTACGTCGTCAAAGGTGTTACTCGACCAGGGTCTTATCGCTTATGTGACTTAGATGGACTCGATGTTCCTAACTCCTGGCACATAGAGCACCTTATACGTTTCTACCCCTGAAACAACACAGATATGTATTCTTTACTTTCATATTAATAAAGTTATGGTCTCCATAATTTTTCTCCATTATAAGTTTCACTTACCGTTATCGGGCTATATGCCACTCCATGACGATCTCTAATACGCTCGCCAAGCATGCCAAAATCGCCGAACACGCTAACTCCAAAAATCACCGAACACGATTTCTTAAAAAATCGCCGAACACGATTTCTCCAAAAATCGCCGAACACGTTAACTCCAAAAATCGCCGAACATGATTTCTCCAAAAATCGCCGAACACGTTAACTCCAAAAATCGCCGAACACGATTTCTCCAAAAATCGCCGAACACGTTAACTCCAAAAATCGCCGAACACGATTATTCCAAAAAATCGCCGAACACGATTTCTCCAAATCATCGAACATGATTTCTCCAAAAATCACCGAACACGTTACCTCCAAAAATCGCCGAACACGATTACTCCAAAAATCACCGAACACGATTTCTCCAAAAATCGCCTACTATGTTTTCTCCGGATCACATAGGTTTTCCTCCTAAAAACGATGACGATTTTGCGCTCCAAATTTTGTAACATAGCTCGCCGATCGTCGAGCAGCACACGTTTTTCTTTTCGGTTTTCTATGGAGAAGACCCAGTCTCTGATTACTCCCTACACGTGCTTAGGGGCTCCACGCTCTGTGTTACGGTTGGTCGGCTACAGTTCCTTGGTCATGCCTGTTCATCCTACACGTGTCAGGGTCTTTGCGCTCGACGTTATGGACTATGGGCTAGTCGAGGCCTAGATTTCAGGCATGAACTAACTGCTCGGACGCCACTTTAACTATTTTTCTCGCCAATTTACTCAAATTGGCCGCTGGGCAGCATGTTTTTTGCCTTGATAACTATGGAGGACACCAAGGCTCTAATATCCCACCAAACATGCTATGGGCTCCGTGCTCTGCGTGTTGGGCGGTAGGCTACGGTCCTATGATAATGCTTGTTTTTCCAACATACGCATCGGCTCCGCGTTCTGCGTTACGGATTATGGGCTAGCTAAGGCATCAAGTTTAGTGCAAACTAACTGATCGAACACTGCTTATATTATGCATAACTACATCGGGTTGTTAATACAACGATTCTTCATCCAATAAAGTAAGTGGTACAGGCGATAATATCCAGGCAGTTTGTTAAGCTCCGCCAACAGCTTCTGTTTCGCCAAACAGGTCTATATCACCGACAAGTATTTTTGCTGCATCTTCAACATCATCCTCCAGCTGCTAGGTTTGTGCGTCGCTCAGCCCATCGGTGAACCCACCACCTATCGACTCGACGTCGACAGACGGATAGTGGGACCAAACCACTACAAGGGCATGAGTAGCGGCGGTCAAAACGGCGTCGCTGTTGAAGTTTTTGAAATTCTCCCATGCTACCCGGCATCTCTGAATGATGGTGTCTGGCCCTTGCTGCCTGCTGTCAGGACGGGGTGCCGGTTCAATGTCGACACAGTCAAGTACTGGTTTTATTGCGGTGGTTATAGTGTTGAAGTTATCTTTCTAGACTTTGGCTTCCTGCACCAGCACATCGAACTATGCCTTGGTTTTATGGCGATAATCTACAAGAATTACAATGGTTCGTCATGCCAGAAAAGTATTACAACATTACTTCCGATCAGGGGGTATCTACCTTTCAGTTCTTCGGTCAGTTTATCTGCTCGCTCTGACTCTTTCACTTTCTCTTGGCAGATTTGCTCGACGGTCTGGTGAAGCTAGCTGAGTTCTGCATCTTGCTCTGCAAGCACAACAGTTATCGAAAAAACGGATGGCCAACTATTGCAAAGTACATTATGTGATAAAGCATATCGGATTTCAGCTTGGATACATCCTCGAACTGCTGGCACTTCCGATCGAGCTGCTCGGATTTACTTTTGAGTTCTCCATTTTTCTTGCCCAATTGCTCGGACATATTTTTTAGCTCCTCAGATACAATCGCCAGTTGCTCGGATTTCTTCTTCAGCTGCTCGGATGTAGCCGTTAGTTGCTTGGACAAAACCCTCTTCTGATGTTCAAGGTCCCGTGAGTTAGACTCCACAAGGTCCCGCTCACGCTGGGCCCTCTTAATACTCTTTTCCGAAAGATTTAACGCCTCTTGGAGTTTCTTGTTTTCCTTGACGAGGGGCTCCATCCTCTTCATCAATTGGTGCCATTGCTCGACTATTCGAGCTATCCCCTGTAGATGAACAATGCTAGAGATAAACCTTGGTCTCCAACGACATATATCAGTGTTTCAGGTGCGGTACTCACCTCGATTTGAGTCATAACTCCAGCAACGGCGGATTTCAACCTCTTTATTTCCCTGGTGGTGTTTTCTTCCTCGACAACTACTACCTCTTCCCCGTGTTTTCGGAGAATTCGGACAGACTAGGGTTTAGGTGTGGCACGCTCGATCTCCACAACCTCGTCCTCCTCCGCCGTCACTTGAGGCACCACTAGGGGACTCTGTGGTTGGACAGCTGCTCTGACCACTCCTAGCATTGCTGCGGGTGGTGAAGTTTGCTCCTCGGCCGTTGACGGAGTTGCATCCTTAGCCTCCGGTGCATCAACAACAGCTGCAGTTCCGCTTCCAAAGTATCAACTTTTTTTGTCATAGCCTCGATCGCGGTTGCCGATGCGCCTATCGTGTGCGCCAACGATTCACCGTCGCCAGGACCGCTGGCAGCGACGGCTAGCCCATCCTCTGTTCGTTGAGCACTCGGGGACTCCCGGACGGGAGCAGTTGGCATTTTTTCTATTGAGGTTACGGGCCTCGATGTTGCCCTGCGTAATAAGGGCTTGTCAGTAACCAAGAGAAAACAAGGAACAATATTATTACTCCAAGGCAAATATACTTACGGTTTGGTCTTCCGATTAAATTTATTGAATCGGCGATGCCTGCCTGATCCCCCAGGCGTGGCTGCTTGGTCTGCCTAATGGGAGGACTCCTGCTCCTCTGCAGTGGGCTGCCACTCTTCTTGGTGCCCCGGGCCCCCCTCTGTGTGCTGCTCTATGGTTATCTCCTCTTGTTGCTCGAGGACTTTGGTCGTTTGCACCGCCGGGACTTCCATCGTTGCCCACACATAACTTTTCCTTGCTTGCTGCTTAGGAGCTTCAGCATCCGTCGATGCCTCCTTCGTGCTCGGCGAATGTGCTGACTGGTCCTCGTCATCGTCTGACCACTCTAGCACAGCGGTTCTTCGTGGTCGAGCGGTTCGGTCTTCACCAAGCGAGATGCTGCCTGATTTGTGTGCAGTAGAGCTTGTGGTTTTTCTCCTTTTTTGGACCGGCTCATCTACTGCCGGTCTTTTCCCGTGGATCTTCTCTGATACTGGGGATGGACTATCCGACGAGGTGCTTGGCTCCTCCTCTTCGGGCTGTAGCGACCGCCGAATGTCTACTCCTTTCAGCCAATCGACTCTCAGCATGTTTGAAAAGTATATTGCCCTATCCTACGAATGGATCTTTACATAAGTAAGTCAGTCCTTTGCTCGACAATTGATGCTTGATCAATGCGAAGTGAAAGGGTTACCTGAGGAGGTGGATTGGTGCAGTTGAAAGCCTTCATTCCTTTTGGTCAGCTGAATGAGACATTGGAAGTAAATAGGTCCATGGCACGGTCTATTACTTCTTTCTTCGTCAGACGATCTGTGTTTTCCCGGGTACCGTTGTTGTCACCTTTAGAGTCGAACGCCGGGTGGGCCCTCTCTTTGCAGGGTTGGACGCGCCGCACTATGAAGCTAGCTGCAACCAGTTCACCCCTAAGCTCCACACCCTTAATCAAGTCCAGAAGTTCCATTACCTACTCCATGTCAGCATTGTTGGGTCTCTCTGACCAATTACTATGGTTAACCGGGATGTGGTGGATGTCGCATCGAATCATTGGGTGACATTGTTTGATATAGAACCATCTGACATTCCAACCTTTCAGGGAGGTATTTAGTGGTATGTTGATGTATTCGCTGGCCACCCCATCCCTGAGCTATAGGTACACACCACCGACCACCTTGGAATCGCTGCCCCCCTTCTTCTTCAGACAGAATAGGTGCCTGAAGAGGTTGAAGTGTGGAAGAACAGCGAGAAACGCCTCGCAGAAATGGATAAAGATCGACACGTGCAGTATGGTGTTGGGGTGCAGATTACAGAGGCTAATCGCCCAAAACTCCATAAGATCCCTCAGAAAGGGGTGGACAGGAAACCCTAATCCTCGCTAGAAATAATCTTCAAATACTATAGCCTCATCAATATGAGGTGTTGGGAAGGGCTCACCACTATCCGGCCGCCAACCGGTAGTGAGGTGGTCTGGGAGCACACCAACCGCCACCATCTTGTTGAGATCCACCACCCCCGTCTTCGACAGCACCCACTCCTCATCGTGGCTGGCTCCGGTGGCCGCCTTCCTTGGCTTTGCGGCTCCTTTTTTCGGCGCCATTTTCTCCGGATTGGTCCTAGATTGGAGGCGAGTGCTCGCATTAGTGTGGAATGTGGAGCGCAGGGATTGCAAAGGAAGGAAGCAGGGTAGATTGATAGAGGTAGGAGGCGAAGTATGTGGCGGCGCGGTTATAAAGCACTTTCCCCACCTTTTCCTTGCATCTGAGGGTTTTTGGGAAACCGTTCCCGCGATCAGCACTATTTCGACTCCTCCAACATGGTTTAATGGGCCGCAACTTGGGCTATCATGTAATAGTAGCCCACGTCGCTCATTTATCGCCACCAAATATTCACCAACTTCTCTGCAATTTAATGAGGCTCAGTAACCAATACTGCACAGCCATTACTCCGATTTTTTCTCCACGGTTTGATTTATCCGATATCTTCGCCCAAAACATGGGGACTGGCTGCTTGCTCGACCGGCTTACTATTTTTCTGAGCCTGGCACCACGTGACTACGTCACCTACTATTAGGCTCGGGGACTAAGTGGGAACACTTCACCTTGCGGTGAATGTGTTTGTTTTTCATCTCGAGGCTACGCTCGGGGACTGGCTACATGCTCGGCTGGTTCACTATTTTTTGAGCCTGGCATCACATGACTACGTCACCTACTGTTAGGCTCGGGGACTAAGTGGGCACACTGCACCTTGCGGTGAATGTGTTTGTTTCTTCTAAAAGACTCCGAGCCTCTAAAAGCTAAAACAAGGTATCTTTACCCTCGTGGTTGGACTCTAAGTGGGCACACTTCATTTTACCGTGCAGGAATTTTCAATTTTGGACTTGAGCTCCTTACACCCTTATGTCAAGTCGTGCTCAGAACACACTACTCGGTGATGTTGCACGCTGCTCGGCAGCTGCTCACAACTACTCGGTGATTCATTATGGTGGTCGGACCATGATTTGGATAGCTCGGTTTTGGTTCACACCTGCTCGGAAAAGCTCAAAACAGCGTTGCAAAACGGGTACAAGGTGCTCGGGAACTAGCTGTGGGGGGTACGACCCCAGATACCCATGGCAGGCCACATGGGCTACGCCTCTAGGGGCGGCCCAGCCCACGAGAAGGAGCCTTGCGGGGCACGATTCTGCTCGGTGACTCCCGCAAGGCACGGGGAGGATATCCTGAAGATGTTACGAGATCTGTTGGGATACGTACGATCCCATGTTTCTTGTAATCTGTTATTATTTTCCGGTTATCTCTCAGATCTAACCGACTTGTAACCTTGCCCCCAGACTATATAAGGCGGGCAGGGACCCCCTACAAAATCACAGAAAATCATACGATAGCTAATACAAACCAACAGACCACAGGAGTAAGGTATTACGTTATACTGACGGCTCAAACCTATATAACTCATGTGTCTCTGTTGCCTTCTTGTTCTTGATTACACACTTCTCTGCCGATCAATCTACCATTGTGGGATACCCCTCGGTGGACTGCCGACGATATTCTATCGACATTGATCCATCCTACTTTGATTCTATGGCTAACGTCCATATCAATATCTCCATCCCTTTGTAGCATCGATCCCAGATACCGAAATGTATCCTTCCTAGGCACTACTTGACCTTCCAAACTCACATCTTTCCTCCTCCTGTGTAGCTCTGTCAAAGTCGCATCTCTTATATTCGGTTTTAGTTCTGTTCAATCTAAAACCTTTAGACTCAAGGGTCTGACGCCATAACTCTAGTTTCCTATTTACTCCTGCATGGCTTTCGTCCACTAACACTATATCATCAGCGAACAACATATACCAAGGGATATCCCCTTATATGTTTCTAGTAACCTCATCCATTACCAAGGCAAAGAGATACGGGTTTAAGGCTGACCCTTGATGAAGTCCAATTTTAATCGGGAAGTAATCTATGTTACCATAATTTATTTGAACACTAGTCACAACATTGTTGTACATGTCCTTGATGAGGGTCACGTATTTTGATGGGACTTTATGTTTATCCAAAGACCACCACATAACATTTCTTGGTATCTTATCATAAGCCTTCTCCAAGTCAATGAAAACCAAGTGGAGGTCCTTCTTCTGCTCGCTCAACCACTCTATAACCTGTCTTATTAAGAAGATTGCTTTTGTGGTTGACCTTTTGGGCATGAAACCAAATTGGTTTGTTGATATCTGCATCATTCCTCATAGGCGCTGCTCGATGACTCTCTCCCATATCTTCATAGTGTGGCTAATCAACTTAATTCTCTAATAATTAGTACAACTTTGAATATCTCCCTCGTTCTTGTAGATTGATACCAATATGCTTCTTCTTCACTCCTCGGGCATCTTGTTCGATCGAAAGATATTGTTGGACATCTTGGTTAGACATACTATAGCTATATCCCTGAGACATCTCCACACATTGATTGAGATACCATCAGGGCCCATCGCTTTGCCCCCTTTCATCCTTTTCAAGGCTTCTCTGACATCCGATTCTTAAATCCTCCATACAAAGCGCCTGTTAGTGTCATCAAACGAGTTGTCCAGCTGAACGGTGGTGTTCTCGTTCTCACCATTGAACAATTTATCAAAATACTCTTGCCATCTATGTTTGATCTCATCCTCCATCACTAAGAGCTGCTTCCTCTCATCCTTTATGCACTTGACTTGGTTGAAGTCCCTTGTCTTCCTATCGTGAGCCTTAGCCATGCTATAAATATCCTTCTCTCCTTCCTTTGTACTCAAACGTCGGTAAAGGTCCTCGTAGGCCCACCCCTTTGCCTCACTCACCGCTCATTTTGCAGTCTTCTTTGTCACCTTGTACTTCTCTATGTTGTTTGCACACCTATCATGATACAAGCGCTTATAGCACTCCTTCTTTTCCTTAATAGCCTTTTGCACATCTTTATTCCACCATCAATTGTCTTTCAAGTGGTATCCGCTCCCTTTGGTCACTCCAAGCATATCTGAAGTAACCTTTCGAATGCATGTTGCTATCTTCTCTCCACATGCTGTTTACATCGCCTTCATCATTCCAAGGGCCCTCTTCAATGACTTTTTCCTTAAAGACCTTTGATGCCTTCCCTTTTAATTTCCACCACTTCATTCTAGCAACCCTAGCTTGTTTGTTCCCATGAGCTTGCACTAGAAAGCGGAAGTCAGCCACCACCAGCTTGTGTTGAGCGACCACACATTCTCCATGTATCACCTTACAGTCCACGCATGTTCGTTTATTCCTCCTTCTTGTAAGGACAAAGTCGATTTGACTAGAGTACTGGCCACTACTAAAGGTCACTAAATGGGACTGTCTCTTATGAAAGAAAGTGTTAGCTATCATCAGATCAAAAGCTATGATGAAGTCTAAGACTACCTCTCCCTCCTGGTTCCTACTACCCTATCCGAAACCCCCATGAACCGCCTCAAAACCTGCACTTGATGTACCTACATGGTCATTAAGATCACCTCCTATAAAGAGCTTCTCGCTATTAGGGACAGCTCTAACCAAGCGATGTAAGTCTTCTCAGAAAAGCCGCTTAGCACTCTCATCATGGCCTACTTGGGGGCATACGTACTAATTACGTTTAAGACCATATCACTAATGACAAGTTTAACTAAGATGATCATATCCTCTTGTCTTCTCACATCCACCACATCATCCTTTAGGCTCTTATCAATAAAAACTCATACTTCATTTTTATTTGAAGTTGTCCCTGTGTACAAGAGCTTGAAGCCAGGATTGTCCACCTCCTTCGCCTTCTACGCCTTCCATTTAGTCTCTTGGACGCATAAGATATTTACACGTCTCCTAACTGTTGTGTCCACTAACTCTTTTAACCTACCTGTAAGGGACCTTATATTGCAGCTACCTAAACGGATCCTAGTTGGCTCGACTAGCTTCCTTACCCTTCGCACCTACCAAGGTAGGTGTGAAGACCCTTACTCATTTTGCACCACACCTGAACACCGATGTAGCGCGCCACTAAGGATACGACGACCCGATCCTTGCTCACTTAACACCATGTCTAGATCACGGCACAACGCATCACGGGGGTGACGACCCGACCCTTGCTCATTTATCACCATACCCATGTTCGGACATGGTGCGTCGCTAAGAGGGTTACGCCCCAACGGGATTCTTTTGGGTTTTATCTCCTTTAAAGTGGCTAAGTTTTTATATTGGCTCGCCGCGCCTAACACAATCCTCCTCTTTTACTAGGCTTGGAACCTGCTATGCTATGACACCAAAGGTGCTCCACCATAGGCGGAGTTTTGTCATCGTTTGATTTTCTCCTCAAGCTCTAAGATAGTATAGCTTATCATATCGACTATCGAATCCATTTAAACTACATTACTCTCTATGAATTCAGCGTTTGGTTGGGTTTCTTGTGGTGGAATCTGTCCATCTGGGTTTAAGTCCTTGACTTGACACGGGTGCTCGTATTTTCCTTGACTTGACACAGGTGACGTGCTCATCGACAGCGCCTTCTTCGAAGATGCTTATAAGGGTAGGGTCTCACAACAAAAAAATACATTATTGTCTCGGATAGAAGTGGTTAGGGTCTCGCTACAAAAAAAATACATTACTGTCTTGGATAGAAATGGTTCTCAAGACGTTTTTAATACTTTTCTATTTAAAAAGTAGGTCAATACCTAACGGGTTTTTGCAACAAAAAAAAAATACATTACTGTCTCAGATAGAAGTGGTTCTCAAGACGTTTTAAATACTTTTCTATTAAAAAAGTAGGTCAAGTCGACCGAAAATTTAAAGCACGAAAAATGTATTTAAGCTTCTAAGAGCATCTCCAAGAGCATTTCTAAAATTTATTCTCTAAATCATCATTTAGAGAGTCATTTGAGTAAAAATCGCTTTCTATATCTTTGTACCATCCAACAATTTTTCTATATCTTGTGCACAGTTTAGAAAGTCATCTCGCTCTCACTAGTAAGAAATCCGGAATAGATGATATCTATACTTGGATATCCGATTAAAAAGGCTGTTGGAGGGCATTTTTTTACCAAAATCTATATTTCTATAAATTAGAAAAAATATACATAGTCTCTTAGAGATGCTCTAATTTTTTCTTAGAAATAGACGCCCCCTGAACTCTCACAAGTATTTTTTTCTGTTTGTATTCTACGAATGCATGTTTGTTGCATCTCATACTCTCGTTGTCGCAAGTTCTCAAAATAACATTAGAGTCAATACAATGGTTGCAAAATTTCCATTTTTGATATATTTTTCTATAGCTAATTCTATTTTTCAAAGATTACATAGAATTTTAATTAACTATAAATATTTTGTTATTTTTCTTGGTCAATGTATCTCTAATTATCTTTGGAAATTTTAGAAGCATATAGACTTTTTTTGTAGTTTAAAAACTTTATTAGGTATTTACTAAATTTATAACTAGATAATATAAAAGTCTTGATACCTACCTCTAACCTGCAGAGAGATAATTTAAACGGTTATTTTTTAGAGTACAAGAATTACAATGCCTAGTTTTAAAGTCTGAGAACACAATCAATCAAGGAAGTAGACTTTTTATTTTTACTATTTTTCCACTTATCAGAAGGCCTGAGATAGACGCCAGAGTCGACGTCGTCCTCTCCCATCCACCGTCGCCACCGCTGCCCTCTCCATAGGACATTGGCTCAGTCGCCCTCCTCTCTGTTAACTGATGATCTCACCGGTGGACAGAGGAGCAAAGACCTGATCCCTTTTCTCTTCATAGTTTTAGATTAGGTCTGTGGATCCTGGTTGATCTAATGTTTGGTTTTGGTGTCATCGATGAGGTGGTGGTGACGATGGTACTTTGTAATAATGTCTCTCTGGTCTATCTCTATCTCGACGACGTTCGATCTGGCGTCGGCAAAGGACCACCGAGAGTTTGTTGTGTCGGATGTGTTGATCTTCTTCAAATCTTGGCAGCTGATGAGTTGGTTGGCTTTTGATTTGGCGATCTCAGCCTCCTCTTTTGGTCTGCTCTACCGTATGGCTCGGAATCTTCAACACTCTGTTTTGATGGTGAAGATTGTAAGCATGTGTTCCTTGGAGGATTCCTCTATCTTATATTCTTTCAGTGCATACTAGATCTCGTCGTTAACGACGAGTGGATTTTGCGGTCTTCAAAGCCATGTTTGGCGAGGGTGTTTGCAGATGGTTGTAGGATCGAGATGGCGGACTAAAGGGGGTGAGTAGTCCTTTTTAAAACTTAAGCGCTATGGCTAATCGAAATAAATGTGGAATTTAAACTAAATGGTTTAGTCAAGACTACACCAATCCATCTAAGTTCAAACATCTTACAAAGATCCTAATTAGGCAACAAAGGTGTCGAGCTAGTTAGAGCTCACCTAACAATTTTAGCTTACAAAGTCACACAAACCTATGCAAATAGTACTTCAAACAACCGAAAAAACTCCTACACAACTAGTGATGTAAAAGCGCACAAAGTCTAAGCTCACTAGCAATGCTCAATGGCAAAGCTACACAAGACAAACTTGAGAGTTCAAATTATTTAGCTACACAAACTAAGCGATGTAACTAACAAGGCTACTCAAGCCAATTAGTTACGCAAAGGAGCTACTTCTATGCTGCACAAGCAAAGAAAGTAATAAGCTAACTAATTACAAGAATAACTATACAAGCACAATATATATGAAAGTACATACAAGCTTATTTATGAAGATCGCAAACCAACGGAAAGAAGATATCACTGTGATTTTTATCCCAAAGTTCACTTGTTTGCCAACAAGTTAGTCCCCCGTTGTGTCGTCTAAGTGGCAACAACCACCAAGAGTAACAAGAAATCCCGCAGCTCACAAGGATGTATCAATGATCAAAATGTCCAAGAGAGTGAGCTAGAGCCGACCAACACCTATTTGTAGAGAAAATTATTTTTTATTTTAGAAAAATGTTGTTATGGCTTCTTGGTTCGTGAAATTGGTATATGTCTTGTGAAAATGGCTTCTAGCTTCAATAGAAAAATATTCAACCTTAATAAAATATATAAAAAAATTCTTCAACTTATTTACAATGTACTATATATTTACTAGCCCGTGATAGTGTCCACCGAAGAGAATAGATATAAAATTTCTATTATGTTATTTAAAACAAAAATGTTGTACTAGCCATGTATAGTGTCCAATAAAGAGAATAGATATGAAATCAACAATAATAAAAATTTAAAAGGGAGGGAAAGAAAAATAAAAAAAAGAAATTTTTCAAAGAAACTGAAAAAACGGCCCACAAGAAGCCATAACCTGCATTCCCCCCCTTCCGTCCGCACGGCCCACAAGAAGCCATAACCTGCATTCCCCCCCTTCCGTCCGCTGCATGCCTGCATCCCCTCTTCCCTCCGAGATCTCCTTCCCTCCTCGGTTCTGTCTCTCTCTCGCTACTAGGTTACCCTCTCGCTCTCAGACGACTGTTGGGCCGCCGCCGCCCTAGGCCAGGTGCTGAGGCTTTCGTTGGTCTCTTCGCCGGCGACGAGCACCCACCAGGTACTCCCACACCTTCTCTTCCCTTCCCTTATGCTGTGCGAAGCTGAGCACCGAAACCCTAACCTAAAGCTATTTAGCTATTTGACAAGCCTCCTAACTTCGAAGTTTTTGCAAAAATTATTGGGTGTACATGTGTACACCCATGTCCCTTTACTGGATCCGCCCCTGGGAGGAGGCACAAGGCCGTCCGCTTTTGTCGGCGTGGACCGCTCGCTTCCACTGTCTCGATTGAAGTTTGATGCGTGATTAGTAGCTCATAGTCTGATTTCGCGTCTTATTTGCCTGATTTTGGTTCACGGACTAGTTTAGTGACTGCCAAGTCAGCTGAAGGTTTATGCAGTCACTCTCCTTTTTATCCAGGAGAAATGTCTGAGCATCTCTTCGAGGACACCTTCGTCGTCACTAGGCTCGACCCTGATGGCAAAAAGTTTGATAGAGGTAAATTCTTTCTTTCTGAAATCTGAACCAATAACAAAGGTAACTTCTGAATGAGCAGCAAGGGTTCCTCCTTTTTTTAGTACTGTGTACTGTGTTATAGCATGGAGTATGTTGCTGTGGTAATAGTGTAATGACAATTACAACTGATGATTTCTTAGTTTAGTTTACCTTGCTCATATCAGTAATTCAGTATCGCTCATGGTTTAGTAAGATTTCACCATCTGGATGCTCATGGTTCTGTTAGAGGAGGGGGGAAAAGGCTTCAGACACACTTTTGGCCCCTTCTAGTCTAAGCATAACAGGCAATGGAATTGCATTAATAATGAGAACGCGGATCATTTACTCCGATACCTGTAAGCTGTTTTCCTGATATTTCGTTGCACCATGTGCTTGTTGTGTAATTGGAGGTTGAAACTATCATGAAATACCTTCCCAATATTCACACTGCAATCCATGCTGTCATATTTTGAGAATCTTCTAATGATAATGACTTTTTGCTGGGTAATAATGATTATAAATGTCTTTTGTAAACCTGACTGAAACAACGCTTTCATACTGTTTTTGTCCTGAAAATCTCTTTCTTCTGCTATCCGAAGTACATTCCTGTAGGACATACTATTAAAATCTAAAGGTGCACTCTGTATCGAAATAATATGCATGCAACCGTTGAAATTTATCTAAACTTCTAAAGGTTCTTATCTTGAAATATTTCACTGTATAGCGTATCATTCATCTATCCACTGCTTCTTTTTCACTTTATATAGCTTCCGTCGATATTATGAGTTAACTAACTATGCTCAATTACCAGCCTTGTTCTAGTATGACCTTGTGCTCATGTTCTGTTCTTCTCTTGCATGTGTACAGTTTCTCGTGTCGAAGCACGCAGTGAGCAGTTAGATATGTATATGCAGCTAGATGTTGCTACTGATGTTTATCATATGCATGCTGGTGAGAAATTTAACATGGTTTTAGCACCTACTCTGAATTTGGATGGCACTCCAGATACTGGATACTATACACAGGTGATTAATTTAGCCGTTTTGTGAAATTTGCATCATGCAACTTGAATTTTAATGATATTGACTGATGCAATGCAGCATCCAGTTAATACTGTGTCTTGGGTTCATATGATATCCTCAATGTGCTTTGGGTCTATATGATACCACCAATGTTCCTTGTTGCAGGATTTCATTTTAGCTGTTGAGGTGTGTAGATAAGATCTAATTAACATAAACTATATAATTTTCAGGCTGGTAGAAAAACTCTGGCAGACAATTATGAGTACGTCATGCATGGGAAGCTTTACAAAATCTCAGAAGACACCTCCTCCAGCCAAAATGCTAAAGTGTATGGTTTTCTGCTTATCCTTAAACTGAAAACTAGCGAACAATGTAGCAATTTGCACCTTTTGATGCACTAGAATTTATTTTATTAGCATGTGAGTATTTGATTCACTTGTTACATGCTACTACGTATAGTGTACAACAACAACAACAACATAGCCTTTCAGTCTCAAGCAAGTTGGGGTAGGCTAGAGTTGAAACCCACCAAGAGCCCCAAGTCACGGTTCAGGCACGTACTACGTATAGTGTATTAATATTTTTATCCTATTGGTGAGCTCTTCCAGTATATGATAGCTCATGGATCCACTATTGATTTCTGAACTAAGGACTGAAGGATTTCCACATTGTTTTACCTTATCAAAGCGAACACAACCACTATAAAGCTTATAATGTTATTCATGGTACTGAAGAAATTGTAGCCATATATTCTGATGAAGCCCATATGACAATCTCGCTTGTGAGAGAATTTGATTCTG